>NW_019103603.1:752709-983027 GCF_001856785.1 Myzus persicae
GTGTGTGTGTGTGTGTGTGTGTGTGTGTGTGTGTGTGTGTGTGTGTGTGTGTGTGTGTGTGTGTGTGTGTGTGTGTGTGTGTGTGTGTGTGTGTCGCTGTACACTATAGTGCCATATACATAATAATATTATACGGACGAGCCTTCGTCGTAAACGCCTTTTCCTACGGAACGGAACACATATTTACGTAATAATAATATAGACTACATTTTATTATTATATACGTAGGTAGTTGCAATAGCAATTTTTCATATGTTTTTTTTTTTTTTTTGTATAAAATATACGTTTCAATCGTCGTCTTCGTCCCGTCATCGCGTGACGGAATCGTCGTTAGTTCGCCCGTCACGTCTTGTAACACACTCTTCGAGGGAAAATCGCTTACCCAGTTTTCTTATTTTAGGTTTTGCGTATCGATGTCGCGCCGACTGATTAACAGCGACGATTATCGACGGGCAAATGCGTTTGGTCGGGGGCTGCTGGCTTAGACAGGCATTTCTAGTAGTCCGATCAAAGATTTAGTATAATAGTGCTTGGATATTTGTATGATTTATGGTCGTTTTATTATTTTTCATTTTAGTATTATACGACTCGTTGGTAAAATAATTATGTATATAATGTATATTTAACTCCCATATAATAAAAAAAAAAAAACATATTATTATATTATATAAAGCGTATTTCACGGTAGTTAAAAATTTGATTGACATTCGCTTTCGTGTTTCGCACTTGGACTAAATTATACATGTGTAATATAATTATCTTACATTAATCAACTGGTCTAATTTTAGGCACTTTATACGTTACATGTATTTTTTATATTTATATGTCATACAATGCACTGCAGTGCTACCACGCTTAAAAGTATATGTACATAAATATAATAAACGACGTCCAACGTACGTATTCGATTAATGGTTTTTTATATAATACATCAAGGTTGTGAGTTTTCGTCTGAATAATCGTATTGGGTAAAAAAATATCGTTTTTTAAAAGTTAGGTATTATTTATCACGTATCTACCTATAGTACTCACGACTGACATAATAATAATAACAATATGTGCATTTAGAAAAATGATTTTGTTTATAGACGACTGCGGTAATTCTGTATCTTATTATGTTCATTACATATTTGTCTTTTTTATCGTCCGTCTTTAGACGTACAGTTATTATTATTTTTTATTTTATGGTGGTCTACTGGATATTTCGCGACTCGTGTACACTAGCTATATAATAATAATAATAATATAAAGTACATATTAAACCGTATTAGTTATTTATATATATATATATGCACACTGTTTGGTGTGGTGGTGGTAGTGGTGGTCATAGAGGGCGGAATCACGAGCAAACGAATAATATAAATTATAATGAAACGAGTCTAATTTTTTATTACAATATTCCTACCGGTACGCGCACCGTGTAGGTAACCTATACATAATAATAAATGTAGCCCGTAATTATAAGTCGTAAAAAGAACCACGCGGCTGGCTGGAAACGGCCCGAGGGGACTCCACTTCGCCATTTCAGATCCTCCACACGATTTATGTATTTTTTTTTTTTCGTATTAACTTATAGGTACTGGTATTATACTTCAAACATTATATACGTAATAAAATGCATCATTATATTATATATTACGTGTATGTGCGCCGTGCCAGTAGGACGTATTCTTTACTTCGTTACATTATTATTGGGCTGCATATTCGACGCCATATTGTATAGACTTAACATTATACTCGTATTAAATTAAATGTATATAATACGCGTGCGCACCTATATGTATAAATAATATGACGGGTTTGAAGTTACGTTTCTTAATCAGATTGTTATTATTTTTTCTTAGAACGAATGGGAACAACTACGACTGAAACTCGTTTATTGTATTTGAGTACGTTTTTTTAGATAAAGATTTTATATTTACAAGGAAATGCTTTGTAATATATTCATTTATTCGTTTCGACAACTATCGATAGGTTGGATTTATACGATTACATGATTCAAGTGGCGCCATCGCTATTACTTTTCCTGATCTTTTTTCAACACACTGCGTTTAATATATGATACCCAAAGTTTGTATTATTGGGTAATCTCAATCCGATCATACCAAAAGAATAATACAACCCTGGTTTGAAAAATTTAAATCAGCTCTATCCAATAACAAGTTTCAATTGACTGTGCCCTTTTTAATAATGTTATACCGTTCTCTAGCTACCTAAATTACGATGCACCTGTCTATACAAATTAGGAAGTCGCATCTAAATAGTAATACTAAAATGAGTATATATAATCCGTGGTATATTTAAGCACATAATATATTATGATTTACTTTTACGTATAGGTAATGGCAGTGTTGGAATACAAAAAAGTTTAGTTTGAAAAAATGTCATTATATAAACAAAAATTAAATGTTATCTATAAGCGGTTTTAAAAATATTATTAAAGTTATTAGTTATGGTTTTGTTTATCTTACTTATAAAATATAGTTATAATTATATTACTGTTTACTATATATTGTATACATTTCGTATAGGAACTCCAATTAGTCGTCTACCCATCATGGCCAAACGTGTGTTGGATTTGTACACCCTGTATAAGTTGGTCGTGCAGAGAGGAGGCATCGTAGCGGTCATCACCAAAAAGTTGTGGCAAGAAATCATCCGAGGCTTGGGACTACCTCCTTCAATAACGAGTGCCGCGTTCACATTACGCACACAGTAAGTACATAATACTATATAATATAATTTAAGCATTTAACATTTACAGCGTCTAATCGTGAACAAAATAAATAATATTTAATACATCCAAAGCAGTTAATATATATATATGTACACCTAAGTAGGTGAAATATAAATGCTATACAAATATATAAAATAATAATACATTAAGCTAGAGCGACTTTCTAAACATTTTGAAGTTAAGTAGTACAATTATATTTTTAAAGACCTTAAAATTATTATAAATGTTACTGAATATCATAAGTATTATGTTTATACCTAATACTATTATAGATTATAAGGTACAAGCGTATTTATTATATAATATTACATATACGTATGTATTACATTTTATGTTTATTATTATTTATAATTGAATATTCTAGACTTTTTATCTGAAGATACTGTATAAATGTATGAATATTTAATGAAATAATATTTATAAGTGAAATAAATATCAAAGGTAGTGAAATTTAACTTTTAAGTATATAATTATAGTTGTCTATAAAAATTGTCTGAACTTCCTAGTCTCTTATGACACACATCATTATACATAAGTACCTGCTACATAAACCTAACAGACATATTCATTTTTGATTTTAAACTTATGAACACAAATGAAATGTTCGGGAAAATCACTTTTTAAATTCCGTTACAACATTCTCCGACATAACCGACGATGGTCATTTCCATATAGTAGTTCTATAAATATCGTTGGTATAGAAATAATATTAAAAATATAAAATGTACAGATACGTCAAATACTTGTACGCGTACGAGTCGCGGATGAACCAGTTCAGTACCTTGGACGAACTGAATATGGCGATAGCGGGAAACCGGCGAGAGGGCCGACGGAACAAGTCGCTCATGTATTCGGACATGCCACCGCCACCACCCGGCCACCCTCACCACCATCACCACAGCCATCACCAACAAGTTCACGGTGGTCACCCGCACTCGATGATGGGCGGGGGTGCTTCACAGCAGCCGTCGTCGCAACAACAGCAACAACAGCAACAACAACAACATCAGCAACAGCAACAGCCACCGTCGTCCCATCACCATCACCACTACGCCAACGTGCTGGCCGCTGAGGATCGGTTTCGGCACCTGGCCGCCGCCATTATCGACAACCACCATCACGCGGCCGCAGCTGCAGCAGCCGCCGCGGCCGGTGTAGGTGTCGACCACCCAAGGCTGCGGATGCAATCGTGCAGTCCACCGCAGCATCAGCAACAGCAATTGCAATTGCAGCCGGAATGCAAGACGTCCGCGGTCGCGTTGCACCAGACTCCCCGATCACCAGCCACCGCTGGACTTCCACCGCCGCCACCCATGCCACCATCGTCACTATTCAACGGCCACCAGCCACCGTCGTACCAACACCTCCATCAACAGCAGCAACAGCAACATCAGTCCAACGCTGTCCAGTCCACCAACGATCAGACAAACAAACAAAGAGGTTAGTAGTGCCTATACGTATTATTTATTATTTAATATTAAACCATTACCTGATAAAGTTTAATTCTATTACGTCATCAAGTTCTCAAACCCAAATACAGGACCTTTATAAAACCACGCTGTTTATGAATAAAATAATTGTTCATACTAATAATATCAGTTCGTCAAGTTTATATTTTTCCCTCTAATATTAATAAGCTAATTTATATTTATACAAATAGTTTGATACCATTTATTTTTAATTCTATTTTCAACTGAGGAAATTAATTTTTACTTATTTATTCAATGAATACAAGAATTAATGTAAAATACACAACCTTACAATTAATGAAAAATTTCAAATTAAAAAGAAAAACTTAAAATATAATGATATTTAAATATTTAATGATAGTGATTAAATGCAATAGAGTAAGTGGATTTAATACTATAGATTTCTCACGGCTCTTTATCTTTAGATAATTTTGTGTAGTACATAATATTCTCAAACATCAAAATTCTTTTGTCGGTAACAAATAATTATTACTACTTGCCGCATGTTTTGTCAATAGGTACACAGTTGGTGATGACTAAGAAAAGAAAAAAATATGTTTTTTTTGTTTAGACACTTAGATTTCACTATATAGGTGTCTTTTAGGTATCTATATAATTATTGTTATCTCTTTGAGTTATACATATTATAAAATGCTTAGTTGTTATTGAGTGGTTTCTGTGTACAATTTTTTATTTTTATTTTTTTATAAACGCACCGTATTAATTAACGACTGTTTAATGTTATAATCGAATTTCGACGTGAATGCCATAAATTAATTTATATCACACAGATTTGTGTTGTGACATGACGATTTGAATAATATACGCTGCCAAGACGTAATTGGCAATCGGTGTATATTCCATACATAGTTCAAAAATTTGAATGATTATTTTACTACTTATAAGTATATAATATATATTATAGACATTGTTTGACCTTTAGTTGATAATTGAATATATATTATTTTACTGCCATGAACATAGTTATATGATATCGTACACTATATTTTCGTTACGTTCCATTGTATATACACACATGATATTAAGACATACCTACCTATTACATTATGTTGTTTTATTCAATTCATCGTTTAATAACTCAAATATTGTCGGTATTAAAATATTCGTTGTTCAATATATTATTATTCAAACGGGTATGATATGATGACCGATATAATAAAGGTCTGCAAAGGTTAACGATATTTTAAGTCTGACCTAATTAATTTCATTTACAACCGAGCTCGGTTAGGTTAGGTTAGGTTAGATTTTTGTTTCCAAATATAGAGCCCTTGTGTCAATTTTTTTTCAAGAAAAAAATATGTAGGTACCTCTCCGTACTATATTTTAAATACGAGTGTATTTTATACAATACATCGTAAATACGACCAATGACCTAATATAATAATAATTTAGAGGGGGAAATCCGAGCTGAACTTGGTTGTTTAGATCTTCCGTCAGCGTTTCGAACCTGCATCACGCAATAAGTAGAGACTATAAAATCCACGGTCACCATTAAATGGATGGTCCACCTTAGCCTGTAGATAATATGATAAAAATATTCATTAACCTAACCTGAAAGAACACTGGCCATAACACTGGTATCATAATATTCGCAAATTTAAAATTTTTTTGGGGACTTTTGCAGATGTCTGTAGTCTCGAGTAATGTTGATAATAAAAAAATAGTTGCTTGCAAATCATCAAGATGTAAATAAAAATATATTTATTGGGATAAAATATATTTTTGTTTTGGTCTTGCTAATATGACTTTTGCATACTTGTAGAGAAGATAATAATTCCCTGCAATTATTATAAATTTTCGTTGGTTGGATTCTTAAAATTTATTTCTCCATAATATTATAACTTGATACCTCTTATTAAAAATACTATTATAACACTAAAACGACATTTAAAGTATAAGTTCCAATATTTTATTAATTATAATTGACTTTTTTTTCTAAATTGAGTATAAAAATTAATATAAGATAAATCTGTAAGGTTAGGTTGATTTGAGAGACTTTACAGAGATTTGAGGGTATATATATTCTATATACAAGCAGCATAATGAACACGTTTGTAATATTTTTTCAACTTAAACCAGTGTGGCGTTTGTAATTTATTTTTATTTTTTTGTATAGACAAAAAAATATGTTATTTTTTTATAAATTACACACACGGTCTAGCGACAGATGGACGTGTGTTGAGGTATACGAATTGTAAAAATAAAAAAACGAAATAAACCTATGTGCCTTTTTCGTAGAAACGATTTCTTGAAAATGCTCTGTCACAGCTCGCCGTGGCTGCGGGAAATCATATATTTTTATATTTAGCTGGCCGTTGCCGTCGCCACAGTCGCTATTTGACAGCCGACAGGTCTTCCGAAGAAATGTGCAGCTCTTTTGCGGGGAGATGACATGACTTACTAAAGTTATACCTTTAATAATACTAACTAATATCAATCTAAAAATGGTTTATGTCGTAACTTTTCATTCTCAACATTTTCGATGATCATAATATTATACAATATAATAGGTATAGTTATATTCTAGAACTCACGTGATTATAACTGATAAGCTTTTTACGTTTGTGCTTAAATTAAAATTCTATGATTAATTAATATTGATATTAATATGAGAAATAGTTAATTGTTTTGTTTAATTATTAAAAAAATTTATTTTTATTAATTAACAGCATTTATTTTGAAATTAAAGACAAATGTTCAATAAAAATACCAATCACTAATCATTTACATAATGTAATCTATATATTTTGGTATCGGGTCTTCATGCTTAATAATAGCAAAAACAATTTTAATTATCTATCTAACTTTTGTACACATTTTTTTAAGATCATTTTATTTATGTTGATAATCATAACATTTTTGTTTTTTTTAAATGTATAAATTAGGTGTAATAATTTTTTTGTAATATTTAAGTAATGAAGTATTTAGGTCATTTGATAAGAATAAAAAATATAATAAATTTCTATAAGTCTATAACACAAAATACAAATACTGTACTTATGAAAAAAAACGTACCATTAAATTAAGTTTTTAAAATAATATAAAAATAAGTTGTTTTTTTACAACAATTCATTACCATGTGTACCAACATTTTCTTACAATGATTTAGTTATGTTCTAATAACTGTTGATCTTATCATTTCTATAAGATTATACAATGCTTTTGGCATAGTCGCTAATACTTTCGAATTATTAAATTTTAAGATACATAATTTGTAATCCATTTATAATACAAATAATATTATAAATATGTACACAAAAAATGAGCAGAAATGGCACATTGTCAGTGTTATATGACTGCTTCTTTAACAACCGCGATATTTTAACTTTGTTAATATGTTCAATGTCCCATCGGTCATCGTACGACCACTCAATTAAAATCAACAAATTGTGAAAATTAACTTATTATTATTGATAGGCATGTTATGAGACAAAATATATTAAATTTCACGAATTCGGTGTTATGCAATGTGGGTATATAGGAAGTCGGCTGTCTGTGATTTCATAATAATATATCATATAGTATAAGCAGGCCGTTTTTGAAACATTACCAAGAACGTAGTGGGTACCTAAATTATTACAATATATATGTGTGAGCGTATATACGAGTCGGCGACGAAATGCAGCAACTATAAACGTTGGAGTAGACAAAGAAAAAAATAAAATGTATATATAATATTATGTGGAAACGAAAAAAGAATATCGCGCGATGCGTTCTAGTTTCTGCTCATTCATCAGACGTCTTCATTAGTTACGGTTGCGGCGTCGATCAAAAACGCGTTAAAGGTAAACTCGTTGGAATCGTATCAAGAAGGCTCCGAGCTGAGCTGAGCTGGTCGGTTAATTATTACACGTGGTGTATATGCGGACGGAACACATTTCCCGTTGTCACCCGTTAATAACGCGCCCGCCGGTCTTAAGTCTTATTCGAGTATATATTATTATTATTATTATTACTATTATTATTGTTGTCTGCACGACGACTGTGTATTTATATCCATTCACGTCGTGTCCCCGGTGAATCGTGAACGCCGTCGTTTTCGGGACGTGTGATGAGGTCAACAGTCATCGTTTCACTTTTTTTTTTTCTACGAGATGCAAATAATCAAACCTATATATATACATCGCCATCAGATTCACAAGTTTTCCCAAGTTAGATTTTTGGGAAACGAGTCACACTCCCTGCGCGATAGTGTTATCAAGGCTGCGCATTTCTTTTACATCGTCAAACCAAGTTACCTAATAAAAAATGTATTCGAAAAACCTCATTCAAGTTATCACGACTATCATGCAAGAAAAATATGCATTGCTTTTTAAATTATATGAAAAAAAAAATGTAAATATTCTACTCAAATAGCACAAAATAGTATATCATGCCAGTGTTGTGTGCCAACCAGTCGTTAGTGTGAGCACTCGATGTTTGTTTCAAATTTCAATATACAAATATGCTTATTTATTAAACTTCCAACAATAATTATAAAATATAAGGTCTTATATTGTTCCCAAAGGTTAGTTAGTGTTGAGTGGTGTTACTACCGACCTTTAAATATCACAACTATTAGACTTTTAACGGTGGTAGAGATATGATCTGTCTCTGAATTGTCTTAGCTGCCTATACCTGACCGCCTCTTTTAATGGACTCATTTATGTATCATACTGTCAAACGAGTGGTGGCTATTTACACTAAGTTAGGTGGGAATTAAATTTATTTTTCGAGTAGCCTGCCTTTTGGTAACCCTTAAATCCATATTTATTTAGAGTACGTATGGCATGGCACTTGCCTAGATATCCATATTAAACATTTAACGATAAATGATAAGCTTCGGGTTCTATGTACGTTAATGTTCAAAATATAAATAAATAAATGCCTTGAAATCGATAAAATATATAATTCTATTTTAGTAACACTTAGATTTAGATCATTCGTGCCCATTTTGAGAATCAAAATCGGATTTTACGATAAAGTTAATTAATTTACTATTTTTTTAAAATAGGTCTAAGTTTTATATGTTTTCTGAATAAAAACACAATTAAAAAATCATTAAGAACAGAAACTATATGGGCGATTCTTCCAAGTTTAATTCTGCACTATGCCAATAGTACATACTTACCCATGCATATAATATCTAACCACACATATATAGGTGAGAGGAAGTGAAATATAATCTAAATTACGCGTTCTCAGTGCGATGATAATGTTCAATATTATGATATTATGGGCCATTAGTCACGTCCGTTTGTTATTCACATTTTTGACGACTTCTATAGACTATATGACGTATAATATCGTTGTGTGACAAAATGCCGCTGAGTGCATTAATTGCCACAGCACAAGTCCGATTAGTTGTGCCGATAAAATAGCGTGGGTTATTAATAATAGTGTACTAATTTACATATCGAATATTATACCTATAGACTGTAGTAACGGGTATGTGCATACTGCGTGGTAGCTATATAGTTGTTTAATCGGTCGAGCCCGATAAACATTTTACGGCTGTGGATTTAGCGTTTTACAATATCATATTATTATTATATTATATTGATGCACCGCCGCGGTTAATCGAAATACTGTGCATTGTAATATTTTTTTTTTTTATGTATTTTACGCAAACAATTCGGTATTTTGATTGTGGTAATAATAAAATAGTAGTGTAATATAAAGTGCTCATTACTTACTAAAGGACCTACCTAATAATATTATTAATAATAATAACGACACTAATAACAGTATAACTATATAGTATTAGGTATTATAAATATTTGTCGTTAGTTGTCCGCGTATTACGGTTGTGTGATTGACGTCAATTCGTGTTTAATCGATGTGTACCCAAGTTTCACACGTACAAGTTATTATTAATTACACGTACCTATGTATTATTATGTAATTACGATTTGACGATTAAAAAAATATGTTTTTGCTAATCAAATATGATAATATTGAAAAATAAAGCTACAATATCCAACTATCGGCACCTATAATACGTGTGTGCATACATCATTTTACGTTAATAATGTCCGGTTTTTTAGTAGAAAAAAGTCGTGAAATGAAAAACACTGATTATTATTAAAAATGTGAAATTCCAATACTGCAGAATACTATTCTCGGATCGATTAAACTCGTATTTATCATAATTATTTTATAATATTAATATAGTTATTCATTATAATCTATACCATAGATTGTGCTTCAGATTCTATTTGGAGTGCAACGTGCATAATATAATATAGATTCTGTATAATTATTGTATTATGTATTTCTATTATTATTACGCTTCTCCGGTGATGAGACGCGTTAGCATCCACTGATCGAAGGACATCGATAGAGATGTCCTCCGATAACACAACTGCCGCAGTGTCACTATTCATCCGACGACAGCGTGTGACACACTATTATAATATATCTACGACATAATAATACGTAGGTATATATATATATATATATCAGTTTAATAGTAATAATAGCTTTTATAACATTCAAATGACGATGAATTCGATAATTGTACATAGGTACTTGCAGATCTACAAAGGGGTGAATTCAAAGGGGGTTCAACCAACCTGTCACAGCCAAAATATGAGGACCCCCCCAGAAAAAAACATAAAGTATCATTCATTTAGAGCGGTACAAAGATCATTATATTTTATAAATATTATGACATTCGACATTTTTTCCAGCTTTTGCCTAAGCATCATGAAATCCAACTTATGATCGAATGGTCATTTGGGTATACAAGTATAGCTTGTGCGGTGATACAATAATTTTCTTAGTAACCCTGTACAGCTACACGAATGCCAATCGACTTTGTCCTTATAACAGCACTTTTTTACGAGAGTTAGAATTATTTGCAGCGTCGACGACGTATCGCAATAATCACAATAATGAAATGTGCTCATGTGCATAAAATAGTAATAGTTTAATAGACTGTTATAATAGTTATACCGCCATCAATCATATTTCAACAGTTAATACCAAAGGTATATATATTATATGTTATAGGATATCGTATGGAGCAGTAAAACACATGTGTATCAAGATTAATATCGTTTTCGGCAACACATTATAATATTATACTATACATAACACACCGACACATGTGTTATTTTTTGATATGTCTTAGGCGCTCTATTCCGAAATATTATTTGAAATATCAAATATAGGTTTACACGAAAAATGTGTTTTATACGGGATGAATGCGAAGTCCCCAGACTGCCTAATCGTTTCATCGTCGACCGTCTCGTCGAAGACAGCCTTATTATTTATTTTATTTACTACACGGGTCGATGGATTCCAAGTCAACTTGCATGATGAAACGACGTGGATCGTTTTAAAAAATTAAATATTATATCCTACAGTAGTTTGTGCTCGAAAATCACCATTGAATAGTCTATTGCGATGGCAGTGTGTAACTATAAATATTAAATACGCATGGACGATGCAATTATATCTCGATGGCTTTTAGTGCGCGATCATTAGACGTTACCTACTCCCCAAGTCAGGTATTATAACAGTATAATAATATTATTGTGAATATTTGTTTAGAAAATTAACAACCGAGCCCCTATTAATAATCAAAATTTGTTCGCACTGTTTTCATCGTAAATTATTTGTTTTAAAATTATTTTCTAATTTCTTGTATTTTTTTGTGTTTTCCAGAGCTCCTCAGCATGCTAATGTGGATGGACATTGTCAGAGCAAATCAAACGGCAATGCCGAGACTACCCATTTCGAGTGAGTGACTAAATATTAAAAACATTTTTTTTTCGACGTCATGACCACTAGCTGTAGGTACATAGCCTGCCATCTGTTGACGAAGTGGTGCATCTCACAACTTGGTTGGCGCGTTTGAGAATAGGCAGAGAGAGTGTATTGTAACACAAATATTAGTCGCCGTAGCGTAAGGAGTTTTAAATAGGCAACCGATAAATTTTCTCTGTGGAATTAATATGAAACATTTACAAAACAATTTATTTATATCACTTGGTGGCTGGCCTCTCCACTATCGGCTATATCCGATGAAAGAATCACGAGCGAAAATTAATATATCTGGGTTTAAAATCGTTCAATAAATATGAGTTATAGAACAACCATTATTTACAGTGTTTACATATTATTATAATATGGTGTTTAAATTGATTTAGACCATCAAACAATTAAAACGTTTCTATACATCCTGTAAAAAGTTCTATGCCTTCATATTTTATGCTAAGAATTCTGTAATTACATTTTTACTATATGAACATAATAATATAACATACAGAAAGTGGGTCCTCCTTGGTCACACTCATATAATTGCAATTTTACACTCGAATAAGAGCATTTAACGTCCGAATAAAAGATGTATAATTATATTTTTATAATGATCGTTTGTTCATCGTCACATGCAGTTTTTTTTTGTCGATCTCAAATTCTAAAAGCTGACCATGAATGACACGTCATTATATAGTTAACATTGCCTGCGGTCCACATTGGTCGTTTCGAAACACAAATAGTGATCATTAATGAAATAATGACTGTACGTGAATAATCTTAATTCATTTAAACCATCATTGGTTTTCAGACGTTTTCAACGTTATACCTGCGTCATAGGTATGAGCAGTCTGTTTAATTTATTGCAATCACTTTAAGTGGTTCCCCACTAAAAATCCAAAAGTATCGATCGCGAGTACTAGATTGCATGAAAATAAAATAATTTGTTCATGTTTTTAAAACAAGTGCCAAAAACGATTAACATACACACATTTAATGTTAAAAATCAAAATGTAATGGTGCTAATTACGCAAACACTTAACGACGACATCACTGTAAAATACTGTTTAGTGGGACGAATTAAACGTTTTATTTCGATTGTCATAGGGTCTTGACGGCTCATTTTTATTTATTGTTTACAACGAATCGCGACCACTGATGGATAAAAATCTTATTTAGACTATAATGTAGCCATGCCTTGGGAATATCTAAGTGCTATACGAAGTACGAAACGATAGTGTCTTCTATTTGAGACGGGTCGAACTCAAAATGTGTCGAACCAAACTTATTTGATTTAGTACACGTCGAACCCGAGTTTAAGAACACATAATATGTACAGACTTATATCTACCTACTAGAATATGCCTTGTAAAATGTATTTTCCACACAGAACTGTCATTGCAGGTATTTATTCACTATAATGTATTATGGTAAATTTATTTCGGTTTGAATTTTGAAACTTCACGTATCCCTGAATACCCTAATACAATGTATAATATATACATATTACAGAGAACTATTCCGTCTTTCACGTGAAAACTTCACACACCTCGCACACAACTGTCTATAGTAACAATTATTAGTACCTATAGGTTATAATCAATACACAACAAGATGCGGTAGGACATAGTAAATACTGTTTATGTTTGTTGAGAAAAACGTGTGATCTGTCAATGCACTTAGAACATCATAATTTTATATATTATACAGAGTATTATATCATATGATGGGTAGGTAAACTGTACGGATTGTGGATCGGTGAATATCGTATTCAATTCAGTGGACCGTAACTACATAATATCATTCTTTGCTTAATAACCAACGTGCTATAGTACCTATTTCACCCATATTATACTGTTTGTCTGTACCAGAAAAAAACCGAAAACACAATTTAAATTAGGTTTAAATATTTCTTTAGGTATTCAACTTTGCATTTTATGTTGTTACTTCTAAGATATTTCTTGATTTTATTAGTACTTACAATAAATTAAAGCTACAGAAACCGTTCGAAATCATGAGATTATATTCATTTATATTTCAGTGGCCATGATATTTATGCCATGATCGTATGCTATATCGCAATAATACATAACGTTGTGGACTAACAAGACGTGCGATTGTGGTTTTCACAGGTTTGCCGTCCAGTCCGTCAGCAGCTGCAGCGGCGGCGGCGGCTGCTTATACGGCGGCAGCGGCGCTTAACCTCGCGCCCACGTACAAGGGACAACCGATGTCGGTGGCTGTCGTACCAGAACAGAGCGAAGCTTTGAACTTGGGCAAAAAGAGGACGACGAACAACAACAACAGCGAGGACGAGGACGTAGACGGTGACGGTCCGGACGAGTATCGTGGCAGACGCGAGTCGGTGTCATCGGCGGCGAAGCGCATCAAAACGGAACGGTCTTCGCCGCCCATCAGTGGCTGTTCCAGCGATGAGGAAAAGGCCGCTGGAAAGGTGACGACCAACGGAAGTCCGTCGCCGACCCAACCTTCAGCCGTCGACGACGCCGAATACCGATCCGACACGAGGCGTAGCTCGTCACCGATCGACGAGGACGTGGTCGAGATGGACATCAACACGTCGGCTTCGGCTGGTAAGTACCTACTTCGATGTTTATACACATAGTATTATTGAAAACTAATTTTACTGTAATAATACCTATGTCGTATAAACGGCTGTGGGGCCCAAAAACAACCGACCTATACCGAAGGATAACTACTAGAAATGTGAATAATCTGGTACTTAACAGCACAACAAGTATTAATTTCTGAGTTATAACAGTAACAATAAAATATAAGAAATGGTCACAATGGTCAATCCTAAACAATAAAACGTTCTTTTGTTTGACAAGTTGATTACACAAATTGAAGACAACTATGGTACTCGTATATTTGAGATTTGAGATTTAAATAAAGTATTTTAAACATAAAAATGTCTCGGTATTGTTAGAGATAAATAAAGATGAGGATAGTTTGACATCAAAGGTGATACGTTATTATGCAATCAGAAATCAGAATAATTATCTTCTTATGAACTTTGAATTCGGAGAACTTTTTGTTCTGCAGGATGTTGAGTTGTGTTATTGAATTTAAAAAATCATTTATAATGCAATGTAATATATTAAACTGCATACCTAACTATACAAGTGGCTATTATGATTTGACCATAATCGATTCGTCATTTCAACATTTTCCAAAGAGGCAAACATTGTTGGAACCAACTTCCTGAATTTAAACCGTCCTTGGAAATAATATGTTAACACACACTGCAGGGTGTGCCACGTCCTTTGCCAGTTCACGCGTCATGAGAAAACTGTGACCCACTCTGGTGTGTAGGTATATTAATATACTTGTTTACTGGCTATGTGTACATTTCTCGTGTAATTTAGTCTCGCCCGGGCAATTTGATCCGTATTGATTCAAACAATAACGACGATATCACGTATATAAATATTATATTATATAGCCTATATATTAATATACCACATATTGGAACGACTACCATGATATTTCGATGTACACAGTGTCTCTAACTTTCGGCGTTTGAACTAAATTGATTGTTTTGCGCAGTTTGACGCACGTGTAGTGTGCACGTTCGGTATCCTCGTCCCCCGAGGTAGGAGAACGTACAGGTAGCTTTTCGTTGACTGTTGGCAAACATAATATAATAGGTATAATCGGTATTCATCAGCAAATTAGCTGCCATGTACCTCCAAACTAACATTTACAAAATATAATTGTAAACGGGCTTCTAATGTTATTTTTTTCATACGTTTTTATCGATTTCATACTCTAACACTATTACTGTGTACATTTGCAAGGCTATTTAGATTATTTTATTTTCCTTGAAATATTTATACCTTACCCGAAAGAAAAATTCTTATATTTATAACTGTTTCAGTGTTATCTCTCTGTTCTATAATTGAATCTTAACTCTGAGTTCTAATAATAAAAATTAGTTTTATTTAAATTTTTTAAAAATATACGTTATATAGGCAGAGAAAAACATTTTTATATATGAAATAGTTTGTGTTTTAGTTCTAAAATGGATGTACAAGACAAAAGTTTTCATTTAATTTAATCTAATATTAATGTAACTAAATTTACTATACATATTCTCTTCTCAAACTTTTAACACCTTGTATTTAGTTTTACTTCTGTTATATATAATTTGTATAGTCTATTACTAAAACGGCAGTCTGTCCTCAATAATTGTTTTTTTCTGGCTTTTTTTAAAATAAATAAACATCAAATGTTTGTTTAATGTACGCATTGACGCATGTATTCAAACGTAAAAATAATTGTTTGGAAAATCTGTGATTGAAATTCATATGATGCTCTGAAACTAATTATATTATTACATGCGTCATCACTCTGCTACCGATACGGTCCACATTAACCATTTGCAATGCATTTTTAGAACGGTTTGAAATTGTGATAAACAATCGTTAAGTAGAACACTTTAATCATCAGAATAAACATGTTTTTTTTTAATTGCACATTTTTAGTGCATTAATTGATTTTTTTAAAAACTTTTCACGCCATTATTTATACTTAGTCATTAAATCCGCGCCAGGCTCATAGACGTGCATCTGCCTCCAAAGAGAAATAACGCCCATCCTCATTTTGACATCTATTGTTTGCAATACTTTTCATGCAACATTTAATGCGAAACATATACAAGCAGAGATTGATAGAGAGACAAAGAGGCAAAGAGACAATGCGAGAGAGAGAGAGAAAGAGTATTTGTGGAAATGCGAAGCATTCTTTCGCTTGTATACTTAGTTTTCACAGAAAATATAAAAAAAAACAAAATTTACATCTCCATGTGTATATATATATATATATGTATGTAATTTGCATCTTGTTACTGGTACTTAGAAAAGTTGACGCGAATACGAGCTCGGGTAGAGTTGTAAAATATGTTTATTTTGCGCGGTCAAAAGAAAAGAAGTCAAACTCCGTGGTTCCTTTTTCGGAAAGCACTGTCACGAGTTTTTTTCCATAATAATATATACTGCTGCATAACAACTCCATTGTATACTATAATATTGTTGCGTGTGCTTGCTAAAAAATATGTTGTTCTTGCGGGATAGAAAAATGTTTTATACACAGTAAATAGTTTTACCCTACATAATGTTGGTGGCGGTTGATCTACATTACCGTAATACATTTGTCGCTAGAATTTCGTGAAATAATATATTATAATATACAGGTACATTGTATAAAGATATAAGTCGGAATATATATTGTTAATATACCATTTTATACGTTTATTGTATCACGTAATAGTATTTATAATGCATTACTCGTGCACGTGCGGAGTGCGGACTATAATATATGTAGGTATTATATAACGTACAGCCCACGCTATAGGAGATGGACACTAATTTTGTCAAAAAATATTAATTTAGTAATTATTACAAAAACATTGTTGAAACAATTGTATTTTTTCCGTTAGTTGTCGTTCTTATTTTTTAAGTGTTTTACTTATTTAAATGACATCAAACAATCTCAGTGAATTTCAAAGTATAGGTACAAGTTGGATTTTAAAAGAGCCGTTAATTAGTTATAATATTATTTTAAGTTAAGAAGAGCTGTGTACACTATTCTACACTGTCTAATCAAAGTTTTAAATTTTTATAAAGCTATAAATTCTTGTTAAAAGTTTGAATTTTTTTTTTGTAATCTCTTTGCTATAATTATTTTAAAATAAAATGCAAATTAAAATTAAAAAAAAATAAATATATATTCTACTTTATATTAGTAAAACGAAAATGTGATTCTAAAATAGTTGTAAAAAATACACACATTATTGTAGAATCTATATATTTATTGCTCCACTCAGAATCTAAAATAACAAAAAACAATAACGATAAGAAATTGTGAAAAGTATCTCAAGGTTTTTTACTTTTTGAGAAAATTAGTGTTTACCTTAAAAATAATCACGTTGTCGACTACTTTCAACTATATCTTAGACTTTTCTAGACTTGCAGTTGTTGTTTATCTTAACTCAATTTGTTTTTATCATTACACAGGTCCGTCAAGTAACAATGGCTTGTCGATTTCCGTGACGCGCAGAACAAAAAACGGCGTATACATGGGCCAACTCACCAAAAATAATGCATTGGTCAATGGAGGCAAGTATTATATCTTAACAATAATATGATAGATGTAACCAGACACGTGGTTCAGTTGTTGGTCAATGTTATGGCCCGGTAACTTGCTGGCGTAAAAATATTATAAATCATTATAATTGTGCTAATTTTCACTGGCTTGGATTTTTTTCGTCAGTAAGATACACTGCAATATATACGTGAATGCGTGATGCAATAATGAATAGGTTGGAGATAAGTAGCTCATGAAATTATTCGTAGTTTTCACTATAAATAAATATAATATATATTTATTTTCATTTTTAAAGATCATACTGAGCGTGTATAAATGTACAAAAACCGATTATTACGACTGTTCATCACCTTAGTTTTGATACATATTCAGGGTAGTTAAGCGCATTCGGATACGTTGTACCGAAGACGCCTCGCCTATAAACACTTTTAGACAATTTGCAAAATTAAATCCAATCCAGATGTTCACTGAATACTGTTGTCGTTATATTACTTTCGGTTCGGTTAGGTATTTCGCTCAAAATTTTAGCTATCACATATTATATTAAAATGATCATAGCTATATATATTTTTTTTTCACCTCGGGTCTGTGCTATAAATACCTATAATTAATTATTATTGATCAGCTGTTCCTATATGACCGTAATACGTTATTGTGATCGAGTAATCGAAATCTATTTGACATTAATTATTTTCTTGACAATTGCATAAAGTCACTTATCGATCCCCTTCATAAAATCGTATCACAAGTCTTGTCAACGACGGATATAATATTATTTAATATTGCAGTATACATGTAAATAATATAATGTAATATATATATAATATAATAGGTATGTACTGTACGGATCAGTCCATCGACCTAGATTGTAAAATGTATTTCCGAAATCCCCCTCGCCCCCGCCGTCCTCACTCACGACAACTACAACATAATATAGCTGCTATTCATAATGTACTCCATATTATAGTAGCGGTTTTTCATTATTTCGTGGCGTTTAATCCCGGAGTGACTCGAGCGAGAACGAGAGTAAATCCCCTGCACTCTAAGTACAATGCTGCAGCCTTATTTAAAATCACGTTTAACAAACTATACTACTACAGTAAGATATACACACTGTATGTATCCAGCTTATGATTATTTAAAGAATACATCGATAATTCTATGAGCGTATTCGGTCCATAGAAAATTATTTAAAAACAAATTAAATAAATAAAAACTTACATGCGAGATGTAACAAATCATTCTTACCCATGCCGACATTTCATATAAATACACCCAAATCACTGTTACGAACCAGGTGCTTCTTTTACATTTTTTTCTCTACAAACCTTATTTTACTATACCATCAACTAATACAATACATCACAGTATATACATTACTCATATGTATGTCATAAGTCATAACAGATAAGAAATTTAAACGGCCATACCTTATTATTATTGCAGTCCTTCGGTTTACTTTTATAATAACATATTTATACTTATAATAACTTACATTCATCGCTAAAATTAATTAACACAAAAACCGGAAATTAATATAGGTATTATATTATTATCTTGATTCGACTTCAGGTCTTCAATAGATATAATGCTGCATCAATGACTTTTTCAATAATAATGCTTTGTACACAATTATAATATATTTGTAATTTAATGTTCGTTGTTCAATTGTAATTTGTGCTATAGATCCAAAGAAAGTTTCATTAACTTAAACAAAGTGAACTATTTCAACACTAACTCAGCACTAATGAGTAGTCTAAGTTGTATTCGTAATTAAAATATAAATGCTACAATAAGTTAGGTACTATAATACCTAATCTAACATATCAAGTACATGTACATTTTCGTTTCTAAGGACATATTTTATAAATTCAAGAAACTGCAAGAAATAGTAAAAATATTACTTGCTATACGTATGTCATACGCGTTATGCTTTTATTTATATGGTTTATTGAAATCGACAGTCGATCCACAATATATTTTCAAATTAACATTTATCAAATTGTATGTTTTAGTTGTTGTGGCTTACTTAATCGACTAGTTTTTACTTAACAAGCATAATACGCAAGAGCCCTTACTTAATTTTTTTTTGGATTGGGGGACCTAAAACTCTTTATAAACTCTTAATGTTTTTGGTCTAATTCGCCCTACTACTTCATCTACTAGGTAAAGTACTGCTAATTGCTAGTAGCTATTGTATTTATGTATGCGTTCATACTTATTTGGTATATATATGTATTATATAGAAATGTCTGTAGTATGTGTCTTTCATTCGCAAACCAACACAAATCGAAGTGGCGTAGGGGTAAATGTACACAGTGCGCATCCGTTCAAGACCGAAACAATCAGCAAAAACTATAAAACGACTTTTGATTAAAATTCTAACAGCAAGTCAGTGGTTTCCAGGTCGCTTCCTCTTACAATATTTCGACTTATTTGTTATTTATAAAAGCATCAAACAATGCGAGATGGAATTTTTAAAAATTTGAATGTATTTTGTAATTTCTAAAATATTTAAAACCCGCCCCGTACAATGTTTTTTGGCCGCTGAGGGTTATGAGTAACTTAACTAGCTATAGGTGACTTCATATCGAAATTCACTTATTCAACCTTCTTCATAATTTTCACTCGTTATAGGTAATATTTATGTTTACAAATAATACAATATTTAATAATATTATTATGCATAATCGTGCATTTATGCCATGTGCGACGAAAAGTCACCTCTCTGCTACCTCTACGCTACACGGGATAAGGCTTTTATTTGTAGTTATATTTATATCTTATTATAAAATATTATGTTCTATGATATTAGTCCGCTTGTTTTATGCAGATGACGTTGCAAACTCTCAATGGCCATTGAAATCATTGCAACAATTAAAATAGTTTGGTTAGTAGGAAGTATATTTTAATTAGTGGTACCTACATTCGGGGCCACTGATAAGCTGCTGGTTTTAGTCAATTATACCTTAGTCCATGCTCTACCCTAAATAATATAGGTTAGGTTTCGAATAATATCAAAAGCAAAATCACTAAATGATGTCATACCAACGTCTTATACCCCTACAATATATTTACGCAAAATGGATTTTGGCACGAAGAAACACGTGCGACTATAATTTATAAGTCTAACAGCGGATATAGAGCGTAGCTCGATTATAACATAAAATGAAAACGCCCAACTACCTAATTATTATGTGATATATTATTTTATTAAAATATACAGGGCTATTGTTTCATCACCAAACTGTAATATTCTGTAAACATATTTTTTAAAACCATGACGTACTATTTTGTATTAATATATTTGTTTGGTTTCTTACTTCTTTTTCAATCATTATTATTTCAAAAACTAAAAACTTTAAAAAATGTAAATTTTTTTCAAAAGTATTATAAGTGGTTTGTCCGAGCCATTTTTATCTGGTGTTTTAGCATTATGTTATAAAGTTTGATATTTTACATATTTTTCATCTTAATTACACCGATTTCAATGGTTGTTTTTCAAACGAATTATAATTTACGTTTGAGTTTATACATCACTATCACATATTATTATGATTATTGCTATATTGCGTTTAACTGGGTAGGGTGTATACTACTGTTAGTAATATTATAAAAGTATATAAATAGTGTAATAACGATATAAAACATCGTGATTTCATTAAACCGCTATCATAATAATAACCGGGTCACTGAACCATGAATAAATCGCATCACGATCGATCACAGTATATTATACTAAGTTTTACAAAGGTTTATGTCTTGCGAGTACGATATATAAGTTTATTTTTAATCGACAAACAATGGTTATCCACCAATATTATTGCACTGTATCATTGTACTACAAAGATTATTTTATATTATTATTGATTACAGTAAATTATTATTCAATGTCTAACTCGTTCCGTTTCGTTTCACAGGATTAAACAACAACGTGAATCCATTCGTTTTGCACCTCAACGGCGATCTATACACCGGACAGTTGCAGTTGCAACAGCAGCAGGTGGCCAATAACTGAAGCACGTGATTTTTCTCTCTCAACGGCAATCTGCGAAGTGCTCCCGTGCAAAAATGATAAATTCGTCTGATTTTAAAATATTATGCCTATATAATATACGTGTAATATATGTATCGTGTTATTCTAGTACGATTTGGACGTCGAAATAAAGATACATCGTATCATGCATAATATACGGGTCATATAATGGTGTAGGTACAGTGTACACTGTACCATTTGACTCAGAGACGATAAATACATTGTTCTTCTTCGCGATTAGCTTTCGACTGATTTTAAATATTTTGTTGTTAATATGAAGACAGCACATTGTCAAAAAATATCCCGTTGACTAAATTTATGTCCATGGCCGATTTCAGATATTATAACGTTATGTCGGATAGTAACTTTGGTATCAACACACATACCTTTTTCTAACAATATTGTCATATTATTGTAAATTGTAATATAATTCGTTTCTATTTAATCTTTCGTTCGAATAATACTTTTCTCCCGACATGTTTTGTATACGTGTTTGAGTTTGAGAAAGTTTGATATTTACACATTGTATGATTCAATATATTATAAAGAAATTGAAAAAAAATGTGTAGTATGGGTGTATGATATATTATAGTAGCATATATACAGTGCATATAGTGTAGTTATTTTGAAGTTTTTTATACGACTTGTGTTTCGTCAAAAGTTTCTTTTTATAGATTGATAATAATTGTACTATACGGTCTCGTTGGATTGAATACTCTGCGTGTGCGTGTGTGTGTGTGTGTGTGTGTGTGTGTGTGTGTGTGTGTGTGTGTGTGTGTGTGTGTGGCGTACGGCCGAATTCGGTAAAAAACGTTTAAATATATTTAGAATGCTTAAACCAAAATTGGAAGGGTTCGAATGACTTGTGGACACTTATTGTACATAAAAATTCGATTGTGAAAGTTTTTNTTTTTTATACGACTTGTGTTTCGTCAAAAGTTTCTTTTTATAGATTGATAATAATTGTACTATACGGTCTCGTTGGATTGAATACTCTGCGTGTGTGTGTGTGTGTGTGTGTGTGTGTGTGTGTGTGTGTGTGTGTGTGTGTGTGTGTGTGTGTTCGTGTGTGTGTGTATAAGTATATTGCGTATAAATATATTTAGAATGCTTAAACCAAAATTGGAAGGGTTCGAATGACTTGTGGACACTTATTGTACATAAAAATTCGATTGTGAAAGTTTTTTTTCGTTAACTCAATTTTGGTCAGCTGTAATAGGTTTGTCTGTGGCAGCAATAAGACCTAAAAAAGAAAAAAACATTTTATGGAATCATAAAATACGATTTCAATGAAAAATAAATAAGAGCTCTAAGTCATTCGAATTTTCCAGATTTTGTATATTACACCTACATAATATTACGTTATATAGTTGTTCGAAATCATGTAAATAATAATAAAACAATAATATTACTAAAACTATACTATTCGATATGATAACGACATATTATTGTGTACTTTTAAATATTTTATCATTAAGTGGTTGTAACTTTATAAGTATAATAATTTATCGATTTATCATGTTTATATAGTGTATTATACAGTTTATTAAGTATAGAGCTAGATTTTCTTTTACTGTAAATCTTACAATGAAGTGTAAAATTATAATTATCAATTATAATATAAACACAAATGGATGTAACTAATATGTGACTTATAGAACTTATAATTATTAAATGTAACAGGTGTTTAGTTAAATATAATAATATATAATGATGCAATAGGGAGAAACGAGATCTCATGTTCAAATTAATAAAAATATCTTCGGGATGTATGCATTTTACAAATTGGCAGTGCCGTGTATCGTGTTTTTCATAAAGATTTTCTATACTTGCATCGTTGTTATTTCAATTTTGGACTTTAAATAAATTAATGTGTGTACGAATCAAGTAAGCGCGCAATAATTGATACATCCTAAAACCGTCATCTTCGATGAGATGTCTTGTGCATGACCATATTTTATCAACATATTATATTAGAAATACTTTATCTGAGACATACTTTATTGCTGCCCATAATATTATACATAGTTTTATTTTATAATCTAGTATTACGCGTGTATATTTTATTATTATATTAATCAATTTATACTATTATTATCATCGTATCATTGTAATTTTACTTTATATATATTATATTATACAAATATAATATCTACGTTTATTATCATTAGGTACTTAATATAATATAGGTATGTGTTAATTATTATTTATTTTAACATTTATTGTCATTTATTTTTTTATCATTCGCATTCATGTTTAGTATTATTACGATTCAAAGTCATTGGATAGTACCTAATCAATATTTTAATGAAGCAATACTATTTTGATGGTGCATATGCGTACCTATTACACGGCTACACATACGTATATATGCACATCGATTGTAATAACAAAATAATATATTACTTATTATTAAACAATATGTCCTCATTACATAAACGTATTGTACTAATATATTATACTATTCGTGTTGCATATACATTTAAAATAATTGTTTAGTACCGTAACGATATGGAAAATTATTGCTGTAAGGAGTTGGAGGTATGGCAAACAAATTATATATTCCCGAATCTCATCTGCCGACTTAACTCATCCAGCGCGTAGTTATAATGATGGTTTTTGTTTTGTTTAAATTATTATAGACTAGGATATAATATTATATTCAATTTGTATTACACCGTGTAACGCAGATAATATTATTAACATATTGATGTACTGAAATTTAAATTTAAATATACAATGTAGATACAATTTTCATGGGGTTATTTTGTTAATTGGAAACGTGTGGCTGATCCTATCAACTCAGGGTACAAAAGGGAAACTACGAAGAAAAATTATACCGAGATACGTCCATGATTTAACATTATATTATAAGCATTAAGCAAAAATAATATCATCCATGGAAATATAGCTTTTTCAGTTGTGGACTAAGTGCAATATTATAACAACTATTCTGAAACGATTAGAAATACAATATTTTATAGCAAAATACATTTTAAACTTTGGCGTATTTTAGTTTAATTTATATATTTTACATGAGTTTAACACATAACTATAGGTGTATATAGTTTATTTGGGTAACTGGATTTAATTTAGTCTTCTCAAAAAATATCTGGAGGACGATGACATTAAACTACCTAGTGTCGAAACACTTAATAAAAGTAAGTAAATCAATTTATAGACATATTATTTTGGCTGTTTTTGAAATATTTATAGACATTGATGATCTCAATAAATTTAAGCATATCGTTTATGTTTAAAAAAACAAAAGTTATTAATTTTAATTTTTAATTATGTACTTTAAGACGTTGAAAATAATACACGAACGACTAATATTGTAAGATTTAGATATTATTAAAAGTCTCAGTAAAAAACCACGGACAATGTTCACAAATAGGTACTTTTAAAAGATCTTTATCCATTACTATTATTCTACATTTCTACGACCTCACAATGAATATTTCAACTGATAAAAAAATACCGCACAGTTGAATGTTCATGATTTGTTGTAGGGTTAAAAAATTCTAAGTAAGCCATTGTTATGTGTTATATGTGTTGTTAAAATTTTCATAACGATTCGTGCAAAAGCCTCCGTTGTTAAAATCAATTAAAATAAATCAAATGCTTAGGTAAGTACCCTACATAAGCAGTTTCTTGCAGAAGTTATTATTTATTTCATTAAAAAACTTATAGTATTTTTATACTGTTCTTAATAATGGTTCTATCGATTTGTGATAATAGTATTGATATTTATTTAATATCTTTAGAACCTTAAATTTCCAAATAAGATCACAGTTTAATAAATTTAACCGTTCTGATTTAAGAATGTTTTTTTAAAGAGCCACTTACAATAAAACTGTTTTCATTCATTTTTAGAATATTATGCGAAAAAGTCTTGTGACATTTTTGATATTGAAATGAATGAAGCATTGCTTAGTAGTCAGTACTATACGTAATCCTACAAAGGAGCTTGAATATAAGAGAGTGCTCAATCGTATTATCAAAAATACATTTTATGAGCTGTTATTATTTTCCACTGTTTATCGATCGCGGGTGTTCTGTCAATTCTCATTGATCAATATCATTAAAGTTATACATTTATGTATTATTCATATATTACCTGCTTTTTTATTTAAGATTTCTAAGGATTTTCATCGGCTGATAATGGTAGATTGAATGAAATATTGGTATGTTATTAAAATAAGTCTAATGTCTATTAACTATTGTACAATGCTCAGGTAACAACTAAAACGAAACATGAATTTACATTTTTTGTAAGATTTCCACTGTTATAAATACATAGTTTTTTATCATCTTGTTGCATAAATAGTAAAATAAAAATTAAGACACAAATTACTACATTAATTTACTCATGTGTCAGGTACGTGTAATAATATCATGATAAATGTATAACGACATTTGCAATGAATATGATCAAATGAATAATATAAATATTTATCATACATCCATATTCGTACAATAAATACATATGTTTTGTTCTTTAACTTTCGTGGATAACGATTGATTGCCCAACCCAGAAACACTGTGCTTGTGCACTTTGGAGAATTAAATAATTTTTAAACCATTTAATCTCGTTAAAGATTCGTATATATATATCCAAATCGATATTTTACGCGATTTTTATTGTACCGTTAATGATTTCCAATCTACACAACCTTGTATTCGTGTATACCTCCCTTTATGACATGTTTAACGAGTTTGTGTTTTATTCGTATTCATTAAATGCATGATTACTATAATAACTCTACGCCATTGCGGAAAGAAATGTGCCTTGGGAAAAGTTGTGGAATTTTCAGGGTTTGTATTGTCCAAAGTAAACTTATATCTTCGAGTTTGTTTCTAACAGATTAATATATGGATGACGTCGGGGGTATACAAAAGGGTTGTGTAAGGTCAGATCCTCCATAGTCTTTATTTTCAAAAGAGATTTTATGAAATAATCTTAGTTTAAACAAATTTTAATATAATTGTTGGTAATTTCATATAAAAAATTAGTTATTTCATTATAGCACATATTTCAAATAGTACCTATAATTTTATTATAACACATACATCTGTAATATATAAGATGTTGAAATCGTACAACTTAATTTCATATAATACTATCTGATTCTACACAGTTTTGCTCGTTACAAATTAAATGCCCATAGATTTACTACTAAATAAATTATGTCTTATACTTTAATTTAAACTGCAATGGTTTTGAACACAGTTATTTGGGGTTGTTTCGATGAAATATAAAACACCGGTTTAAAATTATATCCAATCATAATCATATCTTTTTCATTTTCAGTAACCAATTTCAACAATAGATGAACAAAAAATAATAGTTTTTTCGTGAATCAACTAAATTCAGTATTTAGGTATATACGAGTACCTATGTGTCCGCAAAAGTAATACAAAGTAGCTATTACTACCAATCTTTCTGAAGCTGTTGACAAAAATGTTACTAACATCGGTCGAAAACCTTGGATTTGTATAATAGGGTCATTCGTATTATGACTTAGGTTTTATGTAGGTAGTAGTTATACATTGTAATAATTATAATTTATAGCTGAATACTACACGACATCGCCCAGATAAAAATTAATCTATTTTCGTATCTTTTTCCATTTTGTTTCAGTTGAAATATATTACATAAATGTTGTGTATATGCCACTAGATTAAGTACGAATTTATTAGGATAAATCGGCCTCAAAGTGTACTGTAAAATAATATCTAATAACTGTCATCATTTGTTGTATTATACAATTTTTTATGTGTAAATCGATCGAAATCGTATATTATAATTGGCCATCAGGGCACGTATTAATATTCAAATTATTTTGATAATGTAGGTACCTATTTTACTTGGAAAAGTTTTGATTAGGCATACATATAAGTTATACTTATATACATTTAAGAAATTAGTTAATACCTAATTCGTAATAGTATTAAGAAGTTTTAAAAATACAGGTCAATGCTACACAATAACAGCAAAAGCCCCTACTTTGTTTGATTTCCGGTACATTACGTCATATCGGTAACACATTTACACATATATTATACTCCTTTCACAGAGAAAATGTGGTTACTCGCTCAAAGGACGCCCTCAGAAATTTCCATCGACGTGGTGAGGAGAATGTATATTGTATATTATATTATAATCAGAACATGATTGAATATTTTTTATCATTAACTTAAAAAATATACTTTATACCAACATCGGGTAAAAAAAACTTGAGCATACAACTCGAGCCAAGGAATTAAGCTTTGAGTGGTTGTGTGGGGATACTGTGGGTTTTAGTTTGCGAGCGACCACATTCTCTCGGCGAACGGAGAATAGGATGCAATAAGAACAATTAATTAATATTCCTCTATCCTCTGTACTCAACAAATGGTCTTTGTGTACACTTACGTTCATCGCCGATCGTTTTATTGATATAATAAATGGAAACTTAATGAAATACCTATACAATAAACTATGTACCTACGCATATGAGTGTATAACCACAGTATATATAAGGTTTACTTGTTTCGTGTATAATCAGATCCAAAAACATTTTAGGTTATATGAGAATGGTATAAGAATTTCACTACCTAGGTATATGAACAGTACGCCCGACTTCGATATAATATTATGCATGTATATATTAAGTATATTTGTTTTAACCACACTCCAACGAATGGCATTTTCCCCCACGTGTGCAAGAAAATTCTTCACGTTTCCATATTATTATACGTAGTTACTCACTTATATTATATAACCCGTGGATTTCTGAGATATTTGTTACGATTTATTTACTTAAAATAAGTAAAATCTATGGCAAACTGAACAATATTAATATTTGTTTGCGGTCGCCATCTGATAATACCTATATTATTACTTTTTGACAAACTCTGATATTTGAAAGGTATTGCATAGAGAAAACTTAACAGTGACTTTCAAAAACAATTATAAAATTGTATTTTATTACAAGATATTATTATCCGATCCCTTGAAGCAAGACTACGTTTTAAAATATTTTTAAATGACAGACATTTACAGCAGTTGAAAATGTATTGGGACGTTTCATGATAGTTGTATGTCCACCAAGTAAATATTTTTAATCAACACTTTTTATGGATATTGTATCGATCGGTGTAAATGCTTAATATTTCATAAAAAAAAAATCATCAATTTTTAGATGCTAAGTAAAGTGGTTTTTGTTGTGTTGTTATAATATTACTATACATATAGGTAGTTACGAATAGAGTAAAATATGACAGTTATAATAATAATACATGGTATATTCTGAGATTTAATTAAATATTATATGATTGTTAGATGTACTCAGGTTGTGACATACTCCGGGTAAATTTTGCTTTTAACGATCATATACGTGGAGACAATTAACCAAAAATATGTACTGAACGTGCATACAATATGATTCTAACGCGCCTTACCCCATGTAGGAAAACCTCGTTTTGAATAAAGACGTTTATAAATTATATTTTTGATGACATTAGAGACAGTCGTACGACATGTCTTGACGTTAAGAAATAAGAGTACATCATACCGTGTACATCCCGAAAACGCGACGCGTGCAAATTGACGTGTTTAACGAATCGATTATAATTAAGTTTTATCCAAATGAACTAAACGTATTTTCAATAATTTATTATTATCTGATAATAATATCGGTTTTCGACGCATTTCTTTCTTTGAGGCAAAAATCGTCAAACTATAATCTTGCAAATCGACACATTTTCATACAAATACTGTGAATGACCCACCAAGGAAAACACTCCGTAATCTTGTATGGTATAGTGCTATACAGCGGGGTACTAACGAAGGGATTATGGTGTTCAATTTCTCCTCCCCTAAAGATATTTTTTTACTATATGCACAGATGCATAAAAATTAATAAAGTTTAAAAAATAGTTACATATATATATTTGGGTAAATATAATTTTGTATAGAATACCCCCCCAATTTAAAATATCTGTGTACGTCACTGCTGCATAGTTAGTATTCAATGCACATAAACACTGCAGTGGCCTAACTATAGAGCTCAATTTTGTTGGACTTTTAAGAATACTTAGGCTAACATTCTAGTATTATCAAATCAGTAAAATATAAAAAGCAATAATACTAGGGGAAATGAAATGTTGCCTTTCTTTTCTTTTCCTGATCAAAATTCTGATATAAATATAGGGTTCGCATTAAGCTGGCATACCTACTAAATTTCCAAAGAAGTCGTTTAATGTGAGTTCTATGTTCTCATTTTTTCGGAATTCTGTGTAGCTGTGGAAGATAATGAATTGCACTTTGTGAAAATTCTAGACTTTCCGACTCATATTACCCATCTTACAAACAGCTTGAAAATATGAATTTTTGTTCATCACGAAACTATATTTCAAGGAAATTAATGAATAATAATTAATAATAATAAAATATTATTAAGTATTCACACCGATTACACTCATAAAATCATAAGCATGATAGATATGTGTAATCTTATACACACGGCTGACTACAATATTGTTCTAGATAGAACATTTTTAATGTATTTTGGAAAGAAATATTGTCACCATGAAATAATGAATTTAAATTCTATTAATAAATCATAATATTTTATTTAAATATTTAACATTAGATATCATTATTAATTACGTATTAAGATTGTAGATTATAAATTATTAATGATTTTATGAAAACATAATTTTAAAAGCAAAAATTATTTTCATAATATAAGTTATTATTATTAATACATTTATGAACCGTTTTGTCGTTTTTAATCTTCCTTCATATCTATAGCGAATAGCTTTTGTAGTTTTATGAAAGTTTAATACGATGATTTACCAAGAATATTCAAGATCATGAATTACGGTGCTCAAGTTATGACTATAGGTAGGTAGTGAATTTCTTGGTACAAATAATAGTAGTTGACTAAACAAGTAAATTGTTAAATTATTCGATAATGTAATAATTCAGAATTCATTCGATGACAAACTATTTATCAACAATGATTATTCACTAAAATGTGTCCAATGTCCATACTCCATACTTATTAAAAATATACTTATATAAAGTGATCTATTAACTAATATAATTATATCAAATTAATGTGGTCATAGCAATTTAAAATAACTTACTATAACTTACATAAATAATAAACTATTAAAAATGTATAATATTGTTGATCAATAGTTTAATACATATTTCATATTTTAGTACTTTTTCAATTTCAAATTATATAATATGTGAACAATTTAAAAATTCCATTTGAAAATATTAAAATTATTTTAGTTTCATAATACGGTTGCTCAGTAGAGTCAAATATCAGTAGTGTCTACTGATTAACTGAAGTGTTAAGAAAATATAATGATAGTGAGGAAGAGAGAGAGAAAGGGTGGGAGAGAGATTGGGAGGGTATATCTACTAAAGAAAAATGGAAAAAGGGCTTTAGATAATTTCATTAGAGGATCGTAAAAATAACTTAAAAGTGGTATTGGCGAATTTTAAATTGTATAAAAACTTGAACTCTCCGGTGCCACGTGTATTGTGTATTTTTTATTTTTTTCAAACTTTAAGAAAAGAAAAAAAAGAAAAATACTGTTTTTATTTCATTTAATATTGACTCTTCAAAGTTCAAACTAAGGCGGTGCACTTTGCAGTTTACACCTAAATGATTCAAACGTTAGGGAATTTTTTTTACATAGAATTGTTTAAAACTATTTTAAGTATTAACTATGTTTATTTATTTGTTCAATACATTCGATTGTTAAAGTTATAAACTTATAATACATACAATGCTAAGAAAAATATATCATAGAAAACATAATTTTTCTTTTTTTTTTTTTTACAGAGATTGTACATTTAATAATAATGAAGTAAATAAATAAATTTATGTATACATAAAAAGGCGGGCAAGTAAGTAGGTTTCTAAAGGAGTCTCTGAAATGGATTTGTTAAATTTGAAAATGATGATATAAAATCATAGTATATGAAAAACGATTCTAAGCCTATAGACTGTCTGTTAGCCTATAATTACTAAGCATATATTTTTTTTATGATATTATTATAATTTTTTTTACTATTAGGTATTTAGAAATCCAGGTATACAGTAGGTTGAAATATGTTTTTCAAAAAATTTTCATTTGGAAATGTCATTGTGTTCAATGTAATAGAAATAGACAATAGTATTCTATAAAAGTTTCAAGTACCCACAAATAATAATTTAAATTACAACAAAATAACTAAAATGATGGTTACGTATTCTTTGTTTAAATATCTAATTTGGTTGAAACTTAAACTTAAAATAACTGTGTTTTTAGTATATTTTTTAGATTTAAGTTACTTACACTGTGAAATACTTACAAGAAACCACGTTTCAAATGTTTATTGTAATGAGAATTGAACTTTTATACATTTTGAACTACAAAATAATTTGAAAAAATGTTCGTGATTTGGTCAAACCATCGGCAAAATTCCAACTTCAGGTAAAAGAAACTGCTAATTAAAAAAATATTGTGCATTTATGCTCAACTTTCTTTTTTTTAATTTCCAACAACAACTTGTGAAGAACCTTTTATTAAATTTTCAAGTTTTTTTGACTAAGTGAATAATTTTTTTTATCCACTCTAATTTAAAAAAAACTAATGAAAATTAAATTTTTCTTATGCTTATAAATAGTTTAAAAAGAATCAAAACATTTTGAAAACGTTATGTTGTATAAACAATGCTAATATAAACATTCTGAGAATATTTCATGTACTTGTAATTAATTTTTTTGCAGTTACACCAAAAGTAAAAATCGATTTTGTCGCAAACTTGTTTCTTCGTTTTTCCTTATTGCCTCAGTTTTTGTCTAGCCTAAACACGTACATTGGTATTTAAGCAATATCGATCTGCCCTAAATACATAAACTAATGTATCACATATAGGCTATAATATAATTTACAAAACTTCAATTAGTATTTGAGAATAGTCGAACGATTAACGATTTAAAGTGTTCAACACACATGCCACATACCAATAAATATACTATAGTATTAGATTTTTCAAAAGTGTGTACATAAGTATACCCCTCATGAAATAACCTGTGTAGGTACATCCTGGACCTAACCTTCGATAGCCAATTTCGCTGAGTTTACAGCGAAAATATTTAGAATAAAGATGAACAATATATAATAATATAATAATGATATATATCACGTAGGTACAAACAGTAGTATTCGATTTTGTTAAAGTAACTGTCCCAAAAACGTTGCAAACAGAGGAGAATGGTTTCTATGGCTGATTATTATTTAAATATGAACGGTAGAGTAAAAATAGAGTTATATTTAAGGCTCTGGCCCAAGCTCCTATCGTGTGGAATCACTTAATATATTTATACATTCTACCTGGAAATAGTTTTTCACTAAGTTGATGAGACTTCATAGAGGTTCGATATAGGACTATAATTGGACAGTGCATACAGTTGATAGTCAGATCAAAGCCGATCGCTATATCTATTTCGTTGTTCAGCCGAAATGCAATTATTATTGTGACAATAATACGGTCGACTCAGACACGCGCCACCGCCCACGCAGGGTAAATTATAATGTGTTTAGCCGGATGAGCTGCCGTTTGGATGGATTAGAAGTACAGTGATCCGATGTCACAAATCGCTTATTAACAAAATTGATTTAGTTTGGTATTTTTTTTTGATCCTATGCGTTTTTTTATAATTTATTTTCGACCGAAATATGAACCATTATGATTGTGTATTTATACTGACGAGCGTTTTTAATTAAAAAATTAACATACGGATGGCGTATAAACGCTCAGAATGCTCAATTTGTGTTTCTGTATAGACCCTTTTAATAATATGTCAATATTGCAGTTGTACCACTCATGTCAAATATGACATGCTTATAGCTTCGATTGAAAACAAACTGTGCGACTTCAATAAGGTATTATTGTTTTTTGTTTTATTGAATAAACCACTATTTGTTTACAATAAACAGCTTTAAAAATTAAAATACATCGCAGTATTTTTGTTCAAGTAGCACGGTATGTTGAATAATAATAAATTATGCATTTTTTCTAACGATATTTTTTGTATGAGCTGATTTGTATATGAGACCATTAATTAAATTTACAATTTTAAACAACCTACCTACCTACTTATATTGCAATTTTGTATAAAATGGTCGGTATGTTTAATTAACTCGATATTTTCATTCAAACGATTTTCACCTTTGGGTAATGAAGCTTGTTTACATTTTTTCAGTACACTTTATGTTGTACATTTATTGATGTTTTAAAAATCATCATTATTCATCACTCATTACATACACAGAGTCACTACACAGTTTTCTATATAGAGGTTTATTATTACAGCTTTTTGGAAGTCATCAATCTAATGCATTTTATTTTAAATACATATTTACATCATACATTTATTTTTTCACTTTTCTAATGTTATTGGTCAACATAGTTTTTTATTTACTCTGTCGATTAATCAACCACACAGAGTAATGATTGAATGTGCTTCGATTTTCGCAATAACCTATTAGTTTTTATTTTCACAGCAACAAATAATGTTTGTTCAGATGACTTGTAACTTGTAAGTGTGTTACAGGTAGAAGAAAAAAATATATACTATGTGAAAATAACGTTAACACGAAACGTACAAACAGATGTTGGATTTTCGATAGTAATATTTTGACCTTACGGTGTAAGAATGAATCATTGAATTATTCAATGGATTCTCACGAGAAAAATAAAAGCCAAATAACTATAATGATCGACCAATGAAAACTCACAGTTGATGTTCTAAATTCTGAACTATTATACTTAACAGTATAGGTAGTATAGTTTTCATTTAACATTATGGTAATTTACTTAATAAATAAAAATGTGCAGTTTAAAGACCGTACAGAGTATTAGACATCACGCACAAACTGCAATTTCGTAATATGACCAAAAATTTACATTGAAATGTTAAGAACAAATTACTTCCTAAATAGATTGATATCAACTTTTTTTAAAACTTTTGTTGAACATTGTTAAATGCTTAGATACTTCATAAAACCAAAAAAATGTGAACAATAATTGATAATTATTAAGAATATTAACACAATCTTGTTGATACAATGTTGTATGAAAGATTTAAGATACACTATATTATAGTTTCGTATTCACTTATTAGATATTTTATTTAAATCAGTTGATTATTGCTTCGATGTTGTGTAAAATGCTTACAATATAATACAATTTGCACGAAGAATTAACATATAATTTACATGTTGAATTGCGTAACAAGAATATCCAAACTCAATTTAACATTAATTCATTATTGTAATGTTTTCAAATTCTAGGACACCGTACCAACAATGTAGGTAGGTGTTTCGAACCGCTTCACGGAACATTTAGGACAAGAATTTTACTGTAACTATAGTACAACAATCAAATCAAGACTTATAAATAATAATTAATGCAAGTGAATAAAATTTACAGGTTGTTTAAAAAAAACCAATTGACTGGAAATAACTTCTTTCTTATTTTTAAAATTTTAATTTGATTTTCAATGTAACATTTTCCATTTTCATTTCATTAGAGATTAATGTCTTCGGGAACAACAGGTAGTATATAAATGTGTATAGCATATTTAGTATACTTACATAATATCAACAATTGTATTCTTTGTAGCAAACAAATCGGTGATTTTAAACAACAGTTAGTGTAGGTACAAATCGTGTCCCCAGCTTTAAAGCGACCATATAACTACTACACCTTGCTACTTAATTTATAACGTCAACCATTATTTGCATCTTATTCAGACTTTTTACTGATGTGACTTTAAAACTTTAAGACTATATTATAAAGGTGAGCGTTTTAACAAAATAAATGTTCAGGTCATTATCGGTAAGTTGTTATTCCGACGATTCAGGCTAAGGCAACAATTGTAGTAAATATATTGTTTTTTGGCATTTCATAAGAAATAATTTTTCTTTTTATTGATTGAACCAAAATATGATAAGCTGGCTACGGCCTTTGTTATAATAAATTTAATTTTATCGATTTAATTTTTGTAAGTTTTGAATCTTTAGTTCGGTTCACGATATATTTTAGCAGTACAATGCAGTATAGTGTAAACATCTGTACAACTTTTGATACATTTACATTTTAAGCATGTAACAGGTATAAATATTTTATTCATAGATACCAATTAATTTTAAAAATAGGCTGCTTTTGGTTTTATGTTATTTTGTATGTTTTATATTATCTAAAGCGGTATTATTTACATAGACTCTGTATATCAATGATTGCCTCTGTATATTAGTTAAGGAACAAAATAATACTATGTATATAATACTTATACATTTAGATGTATATTTAGTCACAAAACACTGTTATTGAATGTAAAAATAAAGTACTAAAAACAGTAATATGGTGCTCATTGAATTTATCTATTTTAAAAATATACTAAAACTAAATTGCATACTATTTAGTTCTTAACCTAACCACAAGTCACAAAAAAAATGAATAACTAACACACAAAGCTAAAGCTCAAATTATATTATATAATTAACGTGAGTAAATATTTTCGGCAAGTGCGTTAATGTTTCCCAAAAAATTAAGCTATATAATGGGTTACGTATGTTTTGGAAGTTGATAAAATATATCAAATTTTCATTTTTCATTGTTGCTGGCTGTGTATAGGAATATAGGTTCTATATTTGTATTTTTATTGTACACTTGGAGAACTAAAAAAAGTTTTGTTGGATACGGCTTACAATTAAATATATAAATTTGCAATAAATAAACATGTATAATACAAATCCTGCTAACCTGTATGTGAGTTAGCAGATATATTTCATTGTAGTTTATAGTATATAATATATAATTAATCGAACGTTGAAAATATCAATCAATGAATTTTATTGATTTAGATATGGATACTATCAGTGGACGCAGTAGACATGAATTTTTCCTTTTTTTAAATCTATACTCAAGTCATTGCTTTATTAGGCTAATAACTATTTGTTGGTTTTCATGAGTAAGAATTAGGAGTAGTTATAATGATGATAATACATTATTTCGTTTGATGTGACGTTTAAAAAAAAACAATTATGAATACACGGCGTTATAAGTAGGCAAATCAGGTACATCACTGCTATTAGTTTATACAATATTTTAATTTTTAATAATAATATAAAGCTGGTTTGGGAACACAGTAACTTATAAGTTATAACTAAGATTATGCAAAACAATTTTAAATAGATGACTAAATAACTCTTTTCTAATATTTTCTTAATTAGGCTGGATTTTTAACACTGTTAATGATAATAAAAATCACCATCAGGCATCAGTAAAATATAATTATTTATTAATAGTATTTAATTTAATTATTAATTGACAGTACTAACTTAAATATTGTATGCTGTGCACGATACTCATATTTATATATTTAATGAAGATAAAAAACAATGTGCACAGTTTTAACTCTGACTTCTAAATTAAAAATTAGTTTGAAACTTTTGATTTTAAGGTTAAAAAAAATCGGGAAATTATAAAACCTTTATTTACATACTTAGGATTGAATATTAATAATCCTTCTTGAATTCAGAATAGGTAATTACACAGTTTTAAAAAAGCGACTATAGTTGTTTCTCTGCAGAAGTAAACCACTCAAAATGTTCGCTTGTGGATTAATCACGTATATGAAGGATGTATGAACAATGTAAATAATTCAAATATAATAATTATGACAGGAACTCGTTTTAAAAATAAAAATAAAATACCATAGTTCTATTCAACCTTATTCAATAATAAATAATTATTGTTCGTGATTTATTACCAACATTTTCACGGTCAGTCTCACAGAATTCATCGAAATGTAATAATGATTTACACAGTTTGTGGAAGTTCCATGATACCTGCACATAAGCTATAATGTCAATATTTTGTTCCGTAAATACAAAATATTATTAATTAGTACTTGAATATGGCTAACAGTATCACTTAGTGTATATGATCCTGACGATAAAAATATTCCGAAAAGAATCATACGATGTTTTTTTTATTATTGTTTAAATAAATATCGTTTCTGTAATAATTATTAATTAAAATACTACGATATTATAAACTTGGATGTTAAGAGGATTGTATCAATAATATAACTAAAATTGTAGCTGATTCTACTATTTTGTCGTTTTATTGAAGTATGAAATACTTTATTCGACTCAGGATCAAAAATGTATTTGGGAAAATAAAACATAATTTTATCATAGCTTTTTTATCATTAATAAACACAATTTTATATATTAGATATAAAAATTAATTAGCATCATAGTATAACACAGGATTACTGGAACTTAAGATTTGAGAGTGTGATCTTAAACATTAAGTTATAATTTGTCGTTTTTTGTTTATACATTTTTTTATAGTGTACCTATGAAAGTTTTAATTACCACCGTGATCCGGCTTTTTAAATACCCTGTTATTATTTTACATTTTTAATACAATTTTTCTTTAAGAACTAAGCAATAACGACGTTTCTCGGAGACACTGATTGGTTTTATCGCATGCTGAAGATGCTATAAATTTCCACGTAATTATTTTAAAAGGTTTACGTTTGAACAGAATTAAATATATTGACTATGGATTTTCGTTTGTCTCTATATTGATTTGTATTTCTTAATGTAAATAAGACACTAAAACATGTATATTGTATACCTGTATATTACATAATAATACATTAATACATATACATCTCGAGTGTTCGAAGTTCAAAGAAAGAGAGAGACTTCTTTTTTACTATCAATAGAAAACTGTTTTATTTTAATGCGAAACATTGTTGTAGGTATGAAGCGTTTTATCACTTGTGTGTATTTTTACAATAAACTCGCATCGTATAAATTGAAATCGACTATTGATTGTTCCATGTAAAATTATATAGTTCTTACATTTATTTATTTTTCATGGAAAACGTCATAGTCTCTGGCTTGGTGATGGCAAGCATACCAATCTTGATTACGAACTAATGGTTTCAATAATCAGTCGCTATCTCGTGATGTTTGATCGATATATCAGCAACTAGGTCGCAACACACACCCTCCGAGACCAGAACAGTCTGAATACGTTGCAGTTTACGTACACAACGGTGGAACATGTTGGACGAGTCGTCGACAACGTCTACAATCACGACTTCAACTGCAACGATCTCCACTTCTGTTGTCGCAACGTCGTCGATAAAACCAAATGCTTCCATCACCACCGGAGTAGGTTCGCAAACGGCCGTCACAGCATTGTCCTCGGCGACTTCAACTTGCACGGCCGCAGCCATAGCTGATGCTTTTGACATATTCGATCATAGTGGGAACAGGACCATTGATGTACGTGAACTTGGCACAGTACTCCGTTATTTGGGTAAGGTAGTAGAGACATCATATAAACTAACGATTGGGGATCAGTACAGAAATACTGGAGAGAGAGAGGAGAGAGATAAGTTTGTCATAGAAATATAGAGTAGTAAAGACCACGTCGTATTATAATGTACAAAGTGATTTTTGAACAGTTGACATATTTTTCAAGGTTAATGTTTTTGAAAAAAAATATTTTTATCGTTAAAAAGTGTTTAAGTTTTTGCTTTTTTAAATGTACCCTTTTTTATTACAATTTCTAAGAAGAATATTTTTTGGAAGAAATTTAATTTTGAATTCGTAACAGTTATGAAGCTACTAGTTATGAAGTTTAGTTATGAATATAATTGTATGCATACTTAAAGGCAATTAAGCAGAGAACCGGGGAAGAGTGAAATATATAGGTATTGGCAACAAAGGGCCTAGACGGTTCATATGCTTAAAAAAAAAAGAAAAGAAAGCGGGGCTCCATTTTCGGAATAACTTTGCCTAAATAATGCCTTTCACTCTGCCTATTAAAATTTTATTGTTTTAATACATATTATAACTAATTTATCATAGAGTTTCAAAATATTTACTTTTTATACATCATAATCACGTGGACAAATAATAGGATTTAAAATATGAAATTAAAAATATATGATGTCGCTAAAAAAGGAAAAAATATCACTATAAAAGTTGTAACATTTTTTTTTTCATACTATATTTAAACTAAAAAAAAATCATCAACATAATGCAGAGAAAAAAACTAAAAAAGTTTCAAATGTATAAAATAAATAGGTCAAAAACTCAAAAAGCATCAATATTTTGAAAATATTATTATGTTTAGAACATGTTAGTTTAAGATTTTGTTTCAAAATTTCGAGTAGTTACGGTTATTCCTTTTTGATTTAAAAACAAAAACAAATATATATTATATTGTATTCGAAAACTATATACTCCCCTTTTCCACTGTTTTTTGTAAGTTATCTCAACTATTTTTAAAATAATTAACTATTTTTTACTTTTTATACCTTATTAAATTGTAGATTATGAAAAAAATATGTAGAAAACATTTTGTCTTACCTTGGTCAAAATCTAAGCTCAATTTTATATGATTATACAATTATAGTATAATGTTACCAACTATTCTATATTATTTGAACAAAATTGTTTTTTGTATTTAAGTTTTCAAATATTTAGTATTGAATGATATAAAAATGATATTTGGAAATATAGAACATTTGAGTACCCAAACAAATAATAATAACTAATGCATATCAATTTAATTAATATATCCATCTACACTAGTTTTAGGTTAATTGTCTTAAAGATTGTACAGATATTTTTGATAAATATTGTTTTATAAAAATTATAGAATGATTAAAATGTTTACTTGGGATGACTTACAGTTAAATAATAATATGTCTAGGGTAAAAACGAATCTGTGTTAAGCTGTCAGTAAACATCACTGATCTACCATGACATACGAGTATGCGACGTCCTTAACTTTTGTTTACTGATTGAAAACTTATTGTATGTAACAAAGACGTATTTAGAACGTAAATAACAAGTGATGTGGATTTAATATTGGCCTAAGTATAATCTTATACCAAGCAATGTATGCGCAGTCATTGACATGACTTCAGGCCATAGATCGGGTTATAGAGGTAATGCGGTACTGTGAACTGTAAAAGCAATATATTATAATATGGAATTCTAAAATTCATACATATAGGTATTATCTTTTGTGATTTATCGCTGTGTCCAGTGGATCGTGTGATGGATTTATATATTAATATGCAAGCCTTTTTTTTTGTAGTATTAATAACTCCACCTTTACCAATACATTGAAGGGAATAAATAAATGTATCAATGGAAAGGTTTTGGTCGAGTAGAATTAAATGAAAAAAACAGTTTATACATATTATGTGGTTATTGATGCAGGTAAAAATATACGATAATTAAAATACACCCAATGCCAAACAGTAAAATTTAAAGAATGTCATAGTAAGGTAATGCAAAATACATTATGTAGTAACCTAACCAATTTATATGACAAAAGAAAATTATAGGTATTCCCATACCTCCATATTAAATTATTTAAACGAATACAATGAGAAGAAAAACAAACGCCGATACCGAAACTCTATGTGTTCTCGGAAACTCAATATTTTAGAGCGTGTTGATTTTATAATTAAAATGGTTTTTCTGGTCGAATTTCGATCAATGAAAGATAATATTAGTATTAACTAATGAAATTCGTGAAAGCTACGAGAATACAACATTGTGTTGATATAATATAATTAATAGATTCATAAATATTGCAGTATTTTTAAAATGATCACAGGTTACGTACCGTCGCAGGCCGACTTGAGGGAACTCGCAGTAAACGTTGAAGATCACGAAGCGACCGGTACCGTACATCTGGCGGCATTTTTACCGTATGTTGAAAACGCCATTAGTGAATACAAGTGAGATGGAATTGAAATTCTATTGATATTTTAATGTGAATGCAAAACAATAAACAAATATGCAAATTTATTTTTATATTGTTGATGTTTGAAAATGCAATATAATAATGGCAGAGAATGATGCATAAGCATTTGATAATTGAAAAACACTCAGATATATGTAATATGGACAGGCGATAGACTGTCATTATATGTGTGTATTAATGTATTATAACACCAATTAAAATTGAAACGTACCAACAAATTTGAAATCAGTACGATTCATTGCATCGACAATTGTTTTATTATTTTATATTATACAAGTTTTTTTGGAATTCTACAATTTTAATTAGGTTTTCGAGAATATAAGGACCTTGATGTTTTTTTAAGCTGAAAACTATTTCACCTCAATTTCTTTTTTCTGTTTCTGGTCTCGGATATTTTACATATTATTTATTTTATTTTTATTGGCACTTAGAATTAGAAAAAAAAAAGTTTTTAATCAACTTCATACTGCACAGATTACATGTAATATTTTATATGCTCATAGAACTAAATTATTTATACCTACTCACTGTTTGCAATTTTGTGTGAATATATTAAGGTTCAAATTAATTAACAGAAATTAGCGCATTGAAACCTTAAGTGATTAATTGGTTGCATACACATATCTGAATACATTTCTGATAAACTAATGCAAGAGAGAAAACATTTAATTTTTACTAAACTCTACCTAAAAGAAATTTATTTTTACACTATGAACCGGTGACACCAGCGGAACTAGTTTCCTATGATTTCCCGGTGCTGCCATTGTTTATTAATACAAATACTTTACACTTGATATACAATAAACAATTGACATGCAATATTACAATGTAATATACATTATGCATATGCATATTATATAATTGCTCTTGTGGACTGATTTTTCGGATTTTCCTTTATTTTTTCACTTTATGTTATCAACAACATCTTCTAGCTGTGCAGATAATTAAAATGTAGTAAAATAGTATAGAACTTCAGAATAAAGTTGATATTTGCTATAGTTTTTTTTCTAGTATAAACAATTGATATTAGATCTATTAACATAACGTTAATAAACTTGATTTTAACTTGTTGTTCATCTACAACTATTTAGTAAAGTTATTGTTCTATAATATAATTTGATCGGTATTTATAAGTGTTCTACAACGACAAAAAACGGTATTTATTTTTTGAAAGAAAATACAGAAGACAAATAGTATATCTTAAATAACAGATTATGACGTTAAAAATTTTCCACCATTATCTTTGGTACACAAAGAGATACTGCGCAAAATGACACCGGTATAATCAATCAAAATATTGTCGGCTTCATAAAAATTTGTTGTTTTTTTCTCTCTCGCAGAATTTCGATACTTGCCATTGATTAAGAGTAACTTTTGCAAACCAAAACTAGAATTAAAACCTAACGAAAACATTTTTGAGAACCAGAATTAAAAAAAAATAAAATATACCATGCATCTGGTATACGCTGCACTGCAAACCACGATTCGAAGTTAATAGTTATAATAGTTATATTGTGCGATTATCTTATAACAGATATCAGCCGGCATCGGCGTCCGAACTTCTTAGCGCATTTCGTGCCTTGGACCCAGAGCGGACTGGAACTGTGAGCCGTGAGTGCATGGAGTCGGCCCTCCGTCACGATGGAGAACCTTTCGAGGACGAAGAACTGGAAGAAATGATGTCTGCCGCCACCATCGAAACGGCTGCTGGTGGTACCGTCATACCGTACGAGCTCTACATCAATAAAATCTTGGTGAGTGTACTCTCGGCACTGTTCAATTTTTGTTTCGTATCTCACCGACATGACCATAATATGTTTACTTATATGATTTACATATTAGTATATTATGAATGTGTATATATTAATGTATGTAATAGTACACTGTCTAGGTATTAGGTACACGAGTGATCTATCATGGGAATATTATATTGCAGGCCAAAATACCTGTTTAAATGTTTCAAAGTTAAGACTAAATAATTGATGTGACATTTTTTGAAAAAGCTCTCAAATGATGAAGGTGGTATGGTTATAGACGACTTAACACACTCTAGTTTTATAATGGGTGTGATATATATAAATTTAAAAAAATGTAATATACTTATGTCTGATTCAAAATATCTAACAAATAGTACTACGTTAGTAGGTACCATATTGTATTGTTAATTTAGGTAAATCCAATTACAAAATTATGTAAAAAAAACTGTTTCGCGTGAAAAAACAATTGGGCTACAGATAAGAAACTATACCTTAATCATGAAATAAGAAAAACTTTGCTCCTACAACATATTTTTTATTTTTTAAATAATATGGGAAAGAATAAAAATGCCTAGTTAAATATAAAATCACCCCTTTTTATAGTGAAAGTTTGGTTCCTTATTAGAATTATAGCTAGCATGAAACGATTATCAACAAACTATTTCTGATGTGTTTGTTATTTGGTCTTGCTCTTAAGAACATTCACGCCATTGTAAATAATTGTAAATAAGCATGTATACTTTTAATTAAAATAATTTTGTTTGTACACTTAAAAACTATGTTTATCATTATGCTTTGATTTTTTACTCAACGTGCGTAATGTAGAGAAAACAAACAATATTACAGTTATTATAATATTTAAATAAATCATAGTCCTTGTCTTATTTCAGGTCGTTGCCGTTCTCATAAAAATGTTTATAAATATTTATTAAGATATATTCTTCTTTACAAACATATTTGTATGAATCAGATGAATTATCAAGCTGAATACCTCGTTTTCCTCCGTGTGTAGTTTTATTTTGTGACAAAACCTATATACTAAATACGCTGTATAGGTGTACCTATTTCGGTTTGAGCGTATAACAGTTACCAGAAAAATTTACGTCAGTGTACCTATCTTTATAAAATAATTTGACATAGATGGGCAACCACTAGTTACGGATTTGATTTAGCACTTGGTATATTTTTAACATGGTTTAAACTACTGACTATCTAAAGTTTTTTGATATCTCTAAAAACAATCTCTGAGATTTTCGTCAAATTCAATTCGGTAACTTACTGCACACATTAATTTGGTTTTAAGATATAGTTTCATTATTCGAGGCCATAGCGTGACGATTTGATGCATGCATGCTTGTACTTGATATGACTGAGTTACCAATGGCGAACAATTATTATAAACAAAAAAAAATTTTCAATTTCTACAGTGAATTTTAAGATCCCTGTTTCAAAATCTCTTTAAAATATTAATATTGGAAAATCCTTTATTATTCCACATTTATGTCATTATAGAAATCACTATTTAAGATTCCAAATTCGCACCTTTTGTAGTTTAAGAGATGTAGCGACGTGACAGTGAGTGATTACGTGAGTGATATTTTTTGGCTTATATATAGATACTGGCGATTTGTCTTTTTTGGGAGTTCAAGTTGGTACTAAAGAATTAATGTACTGTCAATGAATTATTTGCTTTTTTTGTGAATAAAAACAACACACCTATTATTTTAGTGCAAATTCTAAATCAAATATTGAAAAACCAACTATGCTAACATATAAATCGTGTGAAATAATTCTAAACATGGGTGAAAAACCAAAACATAGGTCAAAAACTTGTAAATAATAATTTTTAAAATGTACAAGTATTTTAATCGATTTGTATAATAATATACAAATATATTGATCTGAAAGTAATTATAATTATAAATAATACTGAAATTATATTGATAAGCTAATAGCTATACAATTTTACATTAGTTTAATATTAAAGTAAGATTCAACATTGTGTGTAAATGTGGATTCGTATGACTATGATAATATTCGTATCATTTGTATCAAGAACAAAAATGATGATAATTATAATATGCTCAACATTTTAATAAAATAATTGGGAATTAATAAAATATCAAATAGCCTGATAGGTCATCAGGAAATTTTTGGGGGCCATTAAAATTAAATATACCTACATGTTTATCCAAAAATAAAAAGAAGGTAAAATCTGAAAACTTATTAAAACCATATTTAATTCATCATCAAAAATAACTTTGTTTAAAAAATAATTTTTTTTCGCTGACCAACATTTGGGGTCTTCTGATGTATTACAAATATCAAATATTAATTTTATCGGTTAACAGGGTGTAGTTAACCACGCTCATAGACTGATACTGTGCTGTTGCGTTATTGGACGTATTTTATTTTGCTTTGAGAATAAATAAGTGGCTTATAGATTTATACCTATCCCCAGATAGCTTAGGTATAAATAAAATGCATAGTGCGTTTTCAAGTACATTTTAGTTTAGAGATACAAGTTTTAATTTTATATTACATGTTCAAAATTAACGCCCTTGCCATTTATCTACAACTACCATGGAAACACCAGACACAATTTATAAAACATTTATCCATCAATCTTAGAGAACAGTAATACAAAACAACTACCAACATTTAGTTGGTAAGAGAGGTGATGGACTAAGGGAGATAATGAGAAAGTAAACACAAAGAAAATCTAAAACACACATGTATTGTATTGTCACGAGACACTGATTTCATAACAATATTGTACAATGGATTTTGAAATAAATACAAACAATATGACAACTTAGTTTATGACAAGTAGGTATATAATTGTATAAATTTATGATTAAAAAAAGTTCTATGAGAGCTATATTAAAATATTTAAAGCTTTTCAATTTAAGCCATAATATACAACTTTTATTTAAAATCAAAGAATCAATCTGAAACTAGACCTTTTATGGTTTTAATTATTTTTTTCTGTCCTATTCTTTTAAATGTTATGTTACTCATTTTTTTTTATTCAATCCTCTCAAATATTTTTTACTTAACAATTATTTACGTATTCATATATGCATTGTATTTATAACAAAACGTAATGCCCATATAAATAAAATGAACTAAGTGAAATGATGGATCAAGTGATAAACTTTCAGATTTTTAAACTAAACAAACATACAGAAAATTTAATAATACTATTTATTTGACTACCTGCAAGTTTCAATTAGGAAAAGCATTTTTTTTTCTAAAAAGCTGTTAAAATAATTAAATATCGATGAATATTAGCGAAGTGGTGTCAATATGATAAATTGTACTCCAAATAAAAATAGCAGTTAGTTGAGTAACTCTAAGTGGAGTTTGATTTGAAATCCGAGTAATATATTAACTTTTAGTTACATGAATATCTACACTGAAACACGATGCATTATTTTTTCTTTGGTCTCGGTTCACTAATGTTCATAAAATAATCACTTCTCAATTTATAGTACACACAAAACATGTCCTACATTTTTACTCAAGTAGATTTACACTATAATATAATAAGTTATGCACAAAATGTTAGATGGCAATTATTAAAATAGATAGAATCGTTGTTGAACCTCTGAAGTCTGATAGACATTGGCATGGCCGTAGGAATAGGACTAGGTAAACGCATTTACGAGTGATGTAAAAATAAAACATTTTCAAAACTAAAATTATTAGAAAACCAAGTTTGAAAATAATTTATTGGTTTATCATTTTGTATATTATACCATCAATAGTAAAGTAAAAAGATTGAAAATACGTAACTAGCATGCTATACAGTGTTGACTTGTGAGTTGTGGGTGAGTCACTATATTTTTTTTATCAAATAAGTAAATTCCAATTCAATGAAAAATGTCATTACGTACTAAAAACTATGTTGAGGGAAGATGATTTGTCAGCTAATATTACTATGCATATTTCATGTAATGATTTTTGATATTGCTAATAAGATAATTAATTTTATTTTTAGTTATATAGTAGGTTGATTTAATTTTTACATACAACATTGCTTACAACTTGCTTAACTTTTGATTCAATACCATTTTAACTTAAAGTAGGGCTTCACTTATTACTGTAGAATGGTGAAAAGGTTCGTATATTACATTTTATTAATCTAAATGTTTAAAAACATGTATACCACGTACAATAATATACTTAAAAGTTTAGTTTGAATATTATCTAGTTTGCCCAAATTTGAACTTAAAATGTCTATGAAAAAAATCCCTGCTATGTATGTTTAATATTTGAAAATAGCTAAAATAACAACTAAATTTAAATTAAAAACCTTGAATCAATAACAAATAATTTGTTATCAATATTTATACAAACAAAATGCCAAACGTTTATAAATAAATAGCTCAAAAATAGCTAACATATTTGAAAGTGAATACCTACAGTTATGTGTTTTTGGATTACAATCGGAAAAGAAAATCGTTCGACGAGAAATCCTTAATTTAAGGGTGAATATCCTATGACGTAAGAGTTTTGTGGAAAAATTACAGTTTTTCCCTAATTTTTATTTTTATTTTTCCTTGTTATTAAGGAAAGTACTCAGACTTTTGTTTTGTCCCCTTTCAAAATATCAACTAGATTTGTTTCCTTACTAGAGTAAAAATATTGAGGATGGAAATCTAAGCATTTTGACTTACCAAAAGGTGATGACTAACACAGAAGAAAAATAAAAATAATACACCATTGTAAAATCAATATATTCATTGTTCCGTTTGGAATCTAAAATTGAGGTACCACGTGTGCTGCATATAATCAGGTAACTCACGTGGCCACGTGTGACGTGTAACACATATTCTATTGTTATATCGTTATTCGTTACGTCATTAAGCTGAATGTCAATAACATCATGTTATAAATGTTATATAAATAATAACTAAAAAAAAAATAAAACAAACACTATATTAACTCTTAGTAATTATTTAAGTACCTAGTTTATCTTTAATAACATATTTTTTTTTTCAGGTGACCAAATGGGATACAGAACAGTATGGTAGTAATACCACGACTATTACTACCACTAACTCAAAAATATCGAATAGAAATAATTAATCAATAATATTAAACTTCGTACATATTTTCAAATTTAAAAAAAACACATTTTTAACAAGTAATTCTTAGATTTATTTATTAGTGTTCACTAATGTATTGTAAATAACAGTGTACCCACATTAAAATATAATATTTAAATAAAAGTAAACACTTCTTGAAGACATTGTCCGTTGATTCTAAACACTTGAAATATCATAATCGCTAACCGGGTCATAAGGAAGATTAACAGAAGACACAATTAAGTTTTAACTAGTTATACTATAACGTACCTGGAAAAATTAAATAAGTATTTAAGTTACATAGACTTTTGTGAAATTTCCAAAAATAGTCATTAATACTAAAATAAAGGTTCTTACTGAATTTAAGATTATCTCGAAATAGATTTTAGTCGCTGCTTCCATACACAATTCGACTATTTAGAGTACATTTTCTAAGTTTGCATTTATTGTTTTAAAATGATCTTAGCTTTGTTTCATATATATTTTTACATCAAAATAATAATAATTTAATAAACGATTAAAATGTATATATTATGACATACCCTTTATTATGGGATTAAGTAAACTATGGCTTATTTTAAGGATTTTTTAAAAGTGCGCATGAATCTTTCTCAATACAAACAATTATACAATGCATATTCAAATAAGCCCTGGGGACTGGGGTGAACATAGTTTGATAAGTGATGACCAAATTAATATTCAAAATGTGAATATAATATTAGAAATCTCCTTCAAAAAAATTCACTTACCTAATTGTTAATTACAGCATCTTGAAATATTTAATAACTAGAATTTCTTCCTTCCCCTTCAATTCCAATTTGTAGAAAATTAACTCTAATATACATGTCGTTTTTATTTAGGCTATAGACTAAAGTTTATACCAACTTGTTAATTTTATTTATAGGTAGATACCTAATAATATAGTCGTCGTAATAGTTATTTATAATTATAAATAATTTTCATGGATGTTTTGCATGAATTACTAGATTTTTTTCTTATGTTCTTTGTACCCCTCTCATATGATATTATGTATTATAATTTATAAACGATAAACAGCTTTAACTTTTATAAAACTCAAATTATCTATTTTGCTATTTTTGAAGTACTGAAACTATTATTGAAAAATTAGGTATTTTATTTTAATCAAATACAAGACTACATTTTAAATACATTTTTAAGAAGTCTTAGAAATAGGTACTGCTCAGTGCTCTTTGACCAAATAGTTATAAAAATGTACATTTTAGTAAAATATCTATACAAAGTGTAACAGAAATACCTTAACAATGAAATAACATTTGTTCTAATCAATATTATTTTTTTTTAAGTAAAAAGCTTATTGATTCTAGCAGTACTAGTAACTAGGAACTACTTTAGTACTTTATTTTTATGTTTTAATACTGAAAATAAAAAAATATGAATTGTAATAAATTATTTTTGAAAAAATTCAAAATAGCAGGTTTTTAAGCCTAATTTGAAAAAATGTTTTTTAATTCAAGTAGTTCATTTTTTACAATTTTTTAAAATATCATTATTTTTTTGAGTAAATTATTTTGAATCTTAGGTACTTTTTAAAATATATTATTTTACAACCATTAAGTAAATCTTAAATCATTTACTATCTATATAATTTTCAAATTTTTTCCATTTGTTAAACTTAAATCAATTTTTTTTTAGTTGACAGGTCTTTCACCGCGTATGGTTGTAAATTATATTTCTGGTCCTTACATTTTTATCTCGATCACGATTCGTGGCAGAAGTGGCACTCGATAATGTACACTCATAAAATAAATATTTTCAAATGATTAACTTGTGTCCCATATACATATATTGGAAAAAAGAGTACCTACACATAAAAAATCAAATTGAGTGGTACGATAGGTATTTAATAGGGGAATTAATGCTTGTTTGAACGTTTTTCGAGAGTGACATTGACTCTTAAGTTATCATAATAGTTTAGAATCAGATGATGCATGAATTCATTCACATAATAATTAATAACTTACAGCTGATGAACATAATTACTATAGTTTTAATGTAATTACTTATAATAATATACCTACGATAGACCATGTTATGTTGTTTTTTAATTCGTACAAACAGTTTTAACAATCAGTAAAGCCTAAACTGCCCATAATGTAAGATTACATAAAAATAAAATATATGCATCATGGCTGATCACATTTAGTGATGACAATTAGCCAAAAAGAAGAAATCTTTAGAACAAATTTCATAATTTGAAATAAATGAACAGTGTAGGTCAAGACTGAAAAAAAGGTGTTACGTATGAAGAAAACATGTGTCGCTTGTTAATGGACGTCATTACAACTAATAGTGGTCTGCTAATCGAAACGGCACGTGGCGTATTTTGATTGTAAGCAGTCGATAATGGTCTGAGAAAAAGTTGAAAGTATACAATAATGTTGTACCTACTGCTGTCTTATTATTATTATTTTTTGTTTTATGTGAATTTATCTTTCGGGAAAATTGAAACTTTTCCATATTATATGGCTATCCACGCGAATCGCAATTATTTCTACTCTCTCACAGAGTGCCACGTTCAACCGCGGGTGGTTGGACATAAAAGGTCTAATAAAATACCTACATCAATCGAATGTGGGCACAAGAATGGCTATACCGGCTAATGATCCAACCTACGATTGCGAGTATCTACCTACATAATATACTATTATATTGATGCGGTACGCGAGCCACGGCGGTGAACACAACACCGTTGAGTGAGAGGTGGGTGGTGGGTGGCGAAAGTAATCGGCTTAATGGTCTTTAAGAAAATGTCTACAAAGAGAAATAGACGACAGCATAAGCAAAACTAATCCTGAAATATTTGACGAGATTTTTCGAATTAATTCCTTTTCGTCCCCCCGCGAACATCCGTTCTACAGGACGACTGCGCTATAAATTAGCCAGTTCTCTCGTGTACTCGTTGTGTCGAGCGAAACGTTATAACGACCGAAATACAGACAGCTCGAAACGAAATATTTGTACTCGTGTAAAACTCATATCATTGTGTATAATATATTATGTGAGCCACTATACCGCCCATCCGATCGTTTATTAATACGTTGTGTGTGGTTTTCGATATTATTAGGGTGGGAAAAAAAATCGACCATTTCGGACATTAAACAAATAAATAAAATACACTAACCGGTGGTATGGCTGTGTTTTTTGTTCGGTTCAATGGGCCAGGGTTTCGAATATTAATATGATCGCATTGACGACGAGAAATTAAATTTCATTTGGTCGGTAAACTATTTGCTAACCGTAATCGATAAAACTTGTTTCGCACGCCTATTGTTAAGAGCCTAAAAAATTATTCGAAACGTTCATGTGTTTTATTATTTTGTAGTGTGCAAAGTCAACAAAATGTGTCTATATACATAAACATATTATTATCATTATTAGTGTGGGAGTAATGGTAAACTTGAAAAATAAATCGAATGATAAATAAATACTATACAAAAGCATATTATACGTCTTACTAACAAATACCATTTAATCTATTCTTCAACTGTACACACATTTTTGACAATATCTGATATACTATATATTTTATGAGAACACTTACTACATATAGTATGAGTAGTGGAGCACACTACATCGGTATTCAATTGCAGACTATATAATTGTAAAAAACAAATATGTGTATATTCAAATAAATATATTTGTCCGATGAAAATAAGCGCACACCCAATATAGTTAATCTTGTTTTGATATAAAAAAATCTTTGCATACAGGTTAGAATGGACAAATATACGTTTTAATGAAAATGTGTATTTATTTTGTTATAAAGTTAAAAGCAGAAAAAAAAATATTTTTACTTGTGGAACATTACACACCTGAGTTGTAGTTGAATAACGTTTTTTTACCGTACCTACTACGTGTCATATCACTGTACATTAATTTGAGTCAATTTTATAATTAATTATACAAACAGTATGGGACCCTTCTGATTACCCTGTTCCACCTATATTATAATACATTTATAATTTAAACTATATTGTATATATTTTAATGTAATTATTGATTTACAATTTGTATAAAGTTCTTTTAATTTGGTAAGTCATACATTTTAGTTGTTTTTAAGAATATAAAAATATATTGGTTATTTTTGGAATTCGGTCCCAGCGCCCACCACCGCATCTAAAATGTTAAGAATCGTACATTTTTTGAGTCCATTCGTGAACTTGCGAAATTCTGTCAGTATGTGTTTGACCTTAGGAGATAGGGTTACTCCACAGGTTTAACATATGGATGGACCACATTTTGCCATTAGAAAATCGCATGTTATTCTAGATTTCATTCATTTATTCTGCATTTTGTGTATTGTGTATTTGATTTCCCTTAGTTTAGATTTTTTTCCAATGTGTTTGTCATTTTACTTGAAATTTTACATTTTATTTGCTTTAATGTGATTTGAGTTGTGTTGCCCGGCTTTTCGCTTCTATTGGTATGCTTTTTTGCTTTTAAGCATCTTAGTTCCATTCTGTACCTATTTATAAAGGCCTGGTATCCAAATAAATATTATGTTTATTCCATTGTTTTGTTTTTGTATTGTTTTTTATTACATGAGATTTGCGATGTCTGTAGTGAATCAGTGAATCAGTGGTCAGTAAATGTATGAGAATAATATTCTTTGTATTATGCTTATTTCTTTGGACATATGTGTATTAAACTATTTTGTGAATAAATTATATTATATTATATTTTAATTAATTATATTAAACTGTTCTATAAATTCTGTGGTGTAAATGAGACGATTTTTAGTATATATAGTTTATATTTGATTGTGAATTTTTTCCGCGTAATTACGGTTACGAAACGACAAGCTTGGATAAATCTGGTGCTGAAAGCGTTCCCTGTGCAGAACAGCCGTCGGAGACAACTTCGTCGAACGATATTGTAACGGTGTTGGAGACGAGACCTGTTGTCCAGATTTTATCGAAGAATAATGCTAAGCTTGTATTATCCGACGTCTTGGACAAGTGCCTGCGATCTGCTGCTGTCTAAAGATCAATAAATATGATACTTAGATCGACTGTAGAACAGACGCGGGAAGTGTCTACGACTTGGAACCCTGTGAGAAAACCTGTCCTCCATGTGACCAATGGTCGTCCGACACGTTTTGAAACAGCGTCAGATGATTTGCAGACTGAGTCAACCTACCAAAGACAGGACGAGGCTCCAAGGAAAGTATCTACAACGGTAGACGACACGACAAGCTTAGATCAATTAGGTGCTGAAAGCGTTCCTTGTGCAGAACAGCAGTCAAAGACCACTTCGTCGACCGATGTAACGGTGTTGGAAACGAGACAAGTAAAGCTGGAAAAACGTTGGCCATTCCTATCAGCTTTAGGCAGGAGACTCCGCAAAGTCGGTAGGAGGCTGTGCTGGTGGTCTGGTGCGCCACCCTCCGAGCAGCAATAGTGTCAGCCTTGTCCGGTTACCATAAGATGACGAGCATTGGAGTTTTGGCGAATGGGATATCGTTCAAGTCCATTTTTTCACGCTGAAATCATCATGTTTTAAAGTACTATTTCCTCACTATTTAATATTTAGTATTTTTTTTTTCATATTAAGAAAAGTTCTAAAGATACATCTTTAAATATTTTACGCACTCCCTAAATAAAATTAAATACCAATGTTATAAATATGTAGTTATAAAATTGTACACCCCCCCCCCTCACCGTCTCACTGATCTTTTCCGTCAGTCCAGTTCTTATCTAATTTTTCCATTATCGAATTAAAAGTTTAAGCTCCCAAATAAAACTAACTGAAAAGTCGATTTAGTTCGTTACGTATGAACAACAATTCTTAAAAATCACGATGTAGAATTATAGACCTCATACCTGAGTACAAGCACGACGAATCATAGTAGAATTTAGATTTCCTATTATCTATTATCTATATCAAGATAAATTAAAACCAATTATATTTTATCTTTATCTAGTTAAATATTTAGTTATCTTTGCTTAACACTGTTTGTCCTTTTCATTTTACAAAATATTTTAAACATAATATGTATGTTCTATAATGTTTCTTAAAAACCATTCCTCAACGCGTCCACAGCAGCAGAACATCGTCCTAAAAATCTTTTTAGTACGACTTAAAAAGGTTGGGTGTCTATGTTTTGTTACCATCAGGCCTTCTACTTCAGAATCTGTATCTTCTAGCGAGTCCAGACAATCGAGCTGTGGCACCTCCAAATCGAGTTGGGTCTGCTGAGTTTTTGACTCTACGATGAGAACATTTGAATAGGACGCGACTTTTTTATCTGTTCCAGACGTCATCAGGTTAGGCATCGAAGAATACAAGCTTGAGAGTCTACTCATGGCCACGGCTTCATAATACCGCTCACGCCTCGCGCAGGCCTCATTCAAATACATTAGGTTCAACGAAGTCGAAGACATGAGTATAATACAAACGTGAAGTTATAATATAAAATTATAATTGGTTTGTTGCATAGAAAATGTCTGTAACAATCTTTCAATAATATAACACCTGGGAGATGAAAGACAAATAATGTTTTAATAGTAGCTAACCATTTTCATGGGAACCATTTCAATATTATATTTGTACATGGTTACTATACTACGCCTGGAATACAAAACAATTCAAATTACACAAGTAAAAAAAATAGTTCCAAATAATTAAAATCGTTAATGTCAATATGATTTACTAAGAATGCTTACTACCCCTTAACATGTTATTTTTTTTTGACAATTGACATTTATATATTTTATAGTAATGGTCAGTAGTGGAAGGTAAACATTTTTTTTATCGATGTAAATTTATAAAAAAAATTACTACAGTCGAAAATGTTATATGCCTTTAAAGTTTAAATAGATAAACATGAGCTTAAAACATTTTGAAAATTGTATGATGTATAGGAAATGCTAATCTACACATTTAGTGAATGTTTTATGCATCCACAGTCATATTTGTTTTCGAGTTACACCAAAAATCTAAATCGATTTTGAGTAAAAATTCCCGTTATTGTAACTTAATTGTTTGTTTGTTTTTCCCGGCGCTATTGCAAACTTCTGGGAATTTTAAATGTTGAGCTCCCAAATAAACCAACTGGATTCACTTTTTTAACGGAAAGGATTCTGAAGTTAAAAATCAAAGCTTTATTTCGGCTACTCAGTACCTCTTATTATCTCGATTCTTCAATGAGAGCTTAGGTTATCAAATTAATATTATTATTTATTACATTATTCTTTAAGTAAATATTGGTAAATAAAATAAAATACTCGAGTCATAATGAGAATAATAATGCAATCAGCAGAATTAAAAATGTATAAAACAGTCTTCTACATACGTCCGTAGTGCACATATTATAATGTTAATGTAACTAAACTTAAATAATTTTTTAATTTTAATAATAAATAAATATTTAAAAAAAATATGATTTTAAATTTAAAACAAGCATTCTCGCATAGATAGTAAAAATCATAAACACGTCTTCGTCAGAAAATAATAACAATATATTATGCTATATGCTATATGCTATAGCAGCCAACATGCTTAATATGTCTGCGAGCATACATTAATTTAAAATTTGAATTAGCAATAGAGTCTCACAGATAATCAGACTAGGAACTACATTAAGTTTACCTACAAAAGAATTTACATTTATTTAAAGCTATTTTTAACGAATTTAGTCAATTCGTTAATTTATTGTACATTAGGATTCAGCATGATTAAAATCTAACAAATGCTTATGTTTAAGTGTTAAATTAAAAAAATATAAATTACTAGCCTATGAATAACGTTTAAATAAAAAAAAATAGAAGTATCACATAAATCAGCAAAAAATATGACGGGGGTATGGGATTACATAACACCGTTGTACCCTCATACCACGAAGACAGTTTCAACTATTTTAATATAATGAGTATTATTCATTCAAAAAAAAATGTATAGTATTATGTATAGACGTATATTACGCCCCTAAAAAAATAAGATTACACAAGGTTTACACTCAACATAAGTATAATGATTATAATTATTATGTATAACATAATAGGTATATATAAAGTGTATGTCAGCTTCGAAATAACATATTATGCTTAGACTGTAAATTTTTCATACGTAGATTTCGATAACATTAAACCCCAGATCCATCAAAAATTACACACATAAAAACCATCCATTTTAATACAAAAAAAAAAATTAAAACACATCAGAAGTATTTATAAATTATAATAAATCATAATGTTAACTTACAATTTAAGGACAAATACGTATCGTAAAACTTAATGCTAATTGTAATATCTATATAATATCTAATATATTGCTTAAATGTATTATCAGTATAATAACGAACGGACCTGACCTTTACTTAGATATATTAGTAAACACACACACATTTACCTGATTTTGAACCCTGTAGTGAATCCCATATATTATTTCCAAAGTTCCAAACCAAGCTATGTTAAATTAGTTTATACGCACGTAACTAACCCATATATATATATATAACACATATGTTAATATATTTACCAAATACTAACAATGCTTATCATAATTATTATACGTCATATATTGTGAGTTTGTATTATTTTAGCAATTTCGAAACATTTATTTCAAATATCCTTTCGTATAAATTACAGCATATTGTTATAATATAATACGTATTGTGTGATATCGTAGGATGTAATGTTGGTACCTAAAATATACAGACGTGATGCAACTTAAACATAAGAAAACAGGAAAACATGGTTTTCCGTCCTTTTAACTTCTACAAATGTGAACTGCAATATTTTATTACATCTATATTAATCTAGTACTTAAGGATTGGGAAATAAATTAATTATAGACACTGGATCTTGTTTTAAAATAACAGTTTTTCTGAGCACTCTTCAATATAAAATAGGAACACCTTGTCACCAATATGGACATACAATTCTTACAGTAATTATAGTTTATAATCATCTAATCTTACAGACGTTGTATGTTATCACGAAGTCCCATGATATATAACTTGTTCTCATAACTTACTTTACAAAATATATGATAGGAGTCGTTCGGCCCGCTTCATATACGTGTGTCGAAACAGTCTCGTTTCATCGCTTGATCTATGTATTGCTAACAGACTGATATATTTCGTTAATAAAATACAGTATCATTTTTAGTATCAATCTAACTAGATTTTTTATTTAATAGAGAAATATTAGAAATTAAGGATTGTATACAGTCGAGTCTCATTTACTCGAATCTCGAGGGGAATAAAAATAAATCTGACTTAAATATATTTCGAGTTATATACCACAAATACAACTAATAAACAATTCAAGGGGAAAGAAAAAATCAAGTTATGGAGGTTTTTGTGTTATTGGGATTTGAGTAATTGTGACTCAACTTTATTTAGTATAGTTTCTTGTTCAATACAGCAATATCTATCAAAAAGACTCTATCAAAAAAAAAAGTTATTGATGGTTTATTATAAGTTTAAATTGTTATTACCTGTCCTTAAATACATTTTTGTAATATTATCAAATACAATAATGTATATATAGAATATAGATCTATTGAGTACAATTATTTATGTAGCTGAGTGAAATTACCGGCTTCAAATATTCTAGTGAATATTTATACATGTAAGTGATGGAAATTTTTAAAATGGCTTTAAATTTATCATTAAGTTCCTGCTAAACTTATTATTAAGATGTCCTAAAAATAATTTATTTTAATAAATTTTTTATTTATTTTTGCAGCGCTCTCAAAAATTGTTTTTGTTTAATATTATAATGTTCTTCGCATATCTTTCCATACACTACTAAATCATTAATGTAAACTAGTAATCTTTAAATATAATAACAATTTTTATACATTATCCTATGAACAATTTCTGAACTTCTGATGCATAGTTCAAAATCTTGAGTTTGTATCAATTTTACTAAAAACATTCGAGCCAGCTGATTTAGATTTTAAAAATTTTAAATTAAGAATATGAGCACATCGCATAGTAATATATTTAAACTTTGCGAGTCTAGATATATCCTTACTTGGTTATTTTTCGATTCAATAATAGCAGTACAACTCACCCATGAATACTTGTTAATTATTCTTTATAATATATAGTAGTCAATTTAATGTCTATGTAAATTGTTGAGTGTATCATATAAAAATCTGGCTTTTACTTGGAAGAAAATTTTTAATAATCAAAAAAAAGAAAAAGCTATTTATCATTTTTTTTTACTAAGAGAACTTTTGGTAGATGACCTGGCTATTGGAAGAAACATATTTTTTCTTTAAGAATATATAAAAAAATGACCTAGTAATAAAATAGTTTTATAATAACAAATGTATAAAGGTAATATGAGCTTGAACTTTCGGAGAGTATTATTTTGATGATTAAATCAATGTGCCAATCCGGTCTCCTTATTTTTCATTTATAAATGTGTTACGCCAGATAAAATACAAATAAAATGTATATCATCAACATATAAACTGAAAGACCTGTTGTGTGTATTTTATTAAAAACATATGCTGGATTTTTATTTACAACATTCAAGGAGACCGTTATTTTTTTTATATCAATTGGTTTCCCAATAGTCAAGAATAACAATAGTCATAAGACTGCATTTCGTTTTTTTTTAAATATAGAAACTCAATTTCTAAAGTTTCATTTGTTTTATCGTATACCATAATAAACTGTGAGTAATATAACTGAAAAAAATACAATTTTGTGAAACGTGTAAAATTATTTTGTGTGTTGAGTCTTTACATAAGTCAATATTGTTGTTATAGATAGTTGTAGGTTAGTAAATGAGTGGAAAATTAGTTTATGTATTTTTTTGTTTTCAATGTTTTTGATTTTACATTTTAAGAATGTTAAGAAAGCTAAGTATTGAATTCATTAACAGATATTTTAAATTATGAAGGAAATTTTATTTTTCAATAAAAAGAAAGATATTAGGTACTTTAGATTCCGATTGGAGCTACGAAAGTATTGATTTTACAATGATGTGTGCTTTTTTTGACATTTTTGTGTTTGTATTCAAGACAATTAGTTGGAAAAATGCTTTAATTTTCAATTTCGATTAAGATGGATTTACATGGAAAATAGAATACTGGTACTTTGAATAGGCAAAAATTGAAAACCTTGGAAATTGTTACAAAACACTAGTTTTTGACAAAATCTATTTGGTTATTTATTGATAACTCTAAAATTAGTTATCGTACATCTTTAAATTGTCATCAAATTTTATTTTACCGGAATGATACATACATTTTTTTTGAGCGTTTGAAGTTTAAATTGTTATACTTACGACATTGAATATTCACCTGTAAATTAACGATTTCTCTCCCAACGATTTTCTTATTTTATTGTAATTCAAAAACATTTAACTGTAGATACCTACTTGAAATTTTGTACACATGGTATTATTTCAAATATATATATTTCTTTTTGAAGTATTTATATACATTTGGAATTAAAAATTTTACAGTTTTTTTTTTAATATCGATAAAAAATTGTTTGCTAGTTCAAATGGTTTGATAATTTAATTCAAGGTCCCTAGTTATTCAACTTTAATATTTAATAAATAAAAGGCACATAGTCCTACATAGTAAAGTGCAATCTTATAGTAATTAAATTTCAAATTTTGTCATAATTCATAACGAAAATTTTCAAATCATTTTGTAGAGTTAAAAATGTATAACATTTAAAACTGTTTTTGGTATGAATTGAAAATTTAAAACAAAGTTTCTCCTAAATAGTTTATACTCGCTGTTACTCAAAAAATCTAAAAATATATACGAATAAAGTTTTTTATTTTTTAAATGTTAACATTTTGACGTAATTAAATATTTAAACAATGCAACAATATTACAATATTACTATAATAACAACTGTCGTTATTTTATTGTGATTTAAAAACATTATTGTTCGTGGGTACTTGAAACTTTTAAAATATATATAAATATATTTTATATACACATTAACATTTTAAAATACATTGTTTCGAGCAAGCATTTATTCAACCTACTGAATTACTGATAGTAAATAAATTACTTTAATAGAAATAATAGCATTAAATAAACTTAGTCTAAATATATTTCATCAATAGAATTCAATATACATATACATTTACAAAAATGTTTCTTTTTTTATACTGTAGTCAAATAAATATAACATATAATACTAATACATCAAACGTTTTTACATGAACTCGTTTACTCATGTTTTACGTAGGTCTAGGATTTTTGCATATAGAATTTCAGATAGTTAATTCTAATATTTTTAATGTTGTTTTGTCTCGAAACGTGGTGAAAATATGCATTATATCTATATAATACAGAATACATGATTGAATAAAATGTTATGTGTTACTTATTATAATGTATCCAAATAATATAATTTGTGTTGAACTAAATAATCATAAATTAATAAACTGCATGTGTTCTACTATATGTTAGAATAAAGTTAATAATCAATTTCATACTGTTTTGTTTTTTTATTTCTTAATTATATTAAATTAAGCTGATTACTACAATCATAAAAGTGTTTGGAAACAATACGATTATTACTAAAATAGTAATTTAATAAACTCAATATTTTCAAATTGCAATGTCCATACAACTAAATATTCAGGTGATTCTAAATATTGCACCGAAATTAAGTAGGTATAAAGAAAACCTATTTTTTTTTTATCGTCTAAAACGTTGTTACAAAACTGGCGTCTGGCAACTGCACATTATTCCTCTCTGGAAAGTTAATTGTGTGTTTTACGTAATTAAAATGTTGTCCTGAACAGAATAAATTTGTGTTTATTAATAATAATAATTTATTATAATGAATTTTCTATTTACCTATACTGTGTGTACTATAGAGGTATTTTTTTTTTTGATTTACTTTTATTATTTATAAAATGTCCATTATTATAAGTTTGCTTGAAAAAAAAATTTAATTTTTTTAAATTGTTTTCTTATTATAAATTTATAAGCTTCAATTACAATGGTTATTATCTGTAATATGCAGTGGTTAGCTGTAATAACATTATTATTATTTACATTATTTTTTTACATAATATAAATATTTACATTTTTTGCTTACAATTTTTGATTTTAATGTATACATGAATTTATATATCTTGTAATGTATCATGTTATTTTGATTTTAAAAAAAGTATTTTTCTGTTTATTTCATCTTTTTGTGGTTCCAAGATTTTATATAGTTTGTTGGGTAATTTTTTTGACTTTCTTTTTTTGTACTTGTAGCGAGAATCGTTTATCATAAATGTTAATCTAACAAATTTCTAACTGGGATCTTTGGACGAAATTAAATCAGATCTATTAACCTTCACTCCACAAATCACCACAAACCACTGGATAACTAACACATATTTATTGAATATTAATTATGGAACATAATTTCCTTAACCATATCACTAGTAGTTGTTAAATCGTCTAAATAAATTTCTAAAATATGTCTGTTAAATTGTCAGCATATTATTATACAAAATATAAATATTTATACCTGTGGAGACATCGGCGATTTGGAAACAAATTATCTTACATAACAGAATTATTCTAATGATTGAGAAATTTAAATATTGGCTAGTTTACAATTGTTAGAAACGATAATAATCATGTTACAAATGTGTGTACATATTTGTATAGTTTTCACTTTGTTCTAGAATATTTGCATTTGTTCTAAATTCGGTTTATATATGACGCAAATGTCACCAAGTACATTATATATTATATTTTACTATGATCAAATATTTGTTTGTCATTAATAAAAGTGATGATCACGTGATTTAAAAATAAATAATAAAATAACCCAATACTGAATTATCTACACCGTGATATGCATATATTATGTAGAAGGATATCTCACAGTCACAGTGACATAGTGGAAATTTCACTTAATTTCTTAAGTCCGGAACTTAATTATACAATTTTTTTTTAAAATGATTATTCTATAATTTATTACAACTTTCAATATTAATCCTTGATAATAATATTCACAATTTGAAAATATTTTGATTAAAAAAATTATATTGTTTCAAGAAATTGTACATTATTGCGTGCATAATAGAATTATATTGATTTATTCTCTTAGTTTATTTAACTAATAATTAATACTTATACTTATTTTTTTTTACATATTTTTTACATATTTTTTCATTTCAAACAATTACATCGAAATTTTGGTTCGTTTTAAAAACATACAAAAATACAACTGTAAAGCAAGTAAATCACTCAACAATTTGATTTCTATATTATTATACGAAGGCTTTGCGAATATACCACTAACACATAAATTTTTATCACTGTAAATGTTTCTTGGAGTGGCACAGTGGCGATTCCCTATTTTGCATTTCCTAAAACAATATCATTATTGTTTTATTCCTGAAAAATTATTCTAAGCATTTTCTTTGAAATTTATATTCGTACCGTCCTTATATTCAGGTTTTTTTTATATGTATATTATTTTATTTTTATTTTTTATTATAATTTAATTTTTTTTTCTCTTTTAAGGTTAAACAAAAATGAAGTGGTACAAGAAAAAAAATCGAGGAAACAACAATTGTACTTCCTTTGATCCTTCAAAAATATAATATATACCATCCTATTCCACTTAAATTTAATTTTTTTATTTATGAAAAATAAATAGTTTCCATGTATTAAGTTGTGAGCTATTAAAAAAAAAATGGTCAAGTTGGATACAAATAATACAATGTCATCTAGATTGTATATTGAAATACTAAATATATTTAACACACTCTATGTATATTTACTATATGCCTAATAAGTATAGTACAATATTATATACGATTATACATTGTATAATATGTAGTGTGCTAAACTATTTTTTAATCTATCAATTATTCTATAATACTTTTAAGTATCGAATACGCCTTTGAGTAGGTATAATAGAAAGGTCATAGTATATTTTTCGAAAAAATCTTTACATCGAATTGAATCCTTTATTATAAATCCATAGTGTACATTTTATAATGCTTATAATGAATATTTTAACTTGGTGGGAATTCTTCGTTGGGGCCCAGTGCGTCGTGAAGGTGTTCAGCGATATTCTTGCGCGTCTCTACATTCAGTAATGATTTAAACTTTTATGTCGATAATATCAGTGATCTTTTTAACACACGTTAAAAAATATAATTATGTATATACTGTGTAAACCATCTAGTGAATGAACTTGACGCTACGAAGATTCTGCAACCCTCGTGGAACTATAATTTGATAGTATCCTGTCAAAAACTAATTTTTATGTTGGAAAGTATTTCAGTACGAACAACACAAAGAGAATCATATATTTGAAGTACATATAGTGTGGTAATTGGTAAATACCAATTACAACTTTTGATTTGAAAAATAAGTATAAAAAATATCACACTTGTTGAATTGTATACCATTGTATAAGTATAAAATATATACTATTAAGATATTACGATTCAGTCATGTGATCTTGAATTTGAATATTTCAATAAACTTATAATTTCAGGATGATTTGAAAAAAAAAACTATATTATAAAATACCTTTAATGTACTCGTATCAAGTTCTCACGGAGTTTAAAATGTTTAAATTGATAAAGTTAAGCTAGGGCAGAGAAGAGAATGGATACATTACGCAGTGGGGTTTAAGATAAAACTGAATTATAAAATATACAGAACTATCGATGCGTAAAATACATCGATTGGTATATTTATATGGCAAATAATTAAAAAGAGAATTATTGCGAGTTGAATCTGATTAATATATTATTATTTTTTTATGGGACGTGAGGTCGAGTGCGTTTAACGACCTCGTCAGAGAGCATGCATGTTTTAAGTCACGTAAGCCCACTGTTTAGCATTAAGTGATTGGACAGCAGATTGTTGAAAATCATACCGGATATGATCCGCACGTTGTTGTATCAGGTCAGACTTTAGTGAAGATGGATATGTAAAGTACTGTTGGCTATTTGTACGGTTGTATGTATATTAGGAATAGAATATTTTGATTAAATGTCCTTGTATTGTTACCAGGTGGTGAAAGGGAGACCAATTAATACTTTTCATGCTTACAAACAAATAAAAAGTCATAAAGTACATTTACTTGTTTTCGGGAAAATAACCAATGCAAACTTCGTTTCAGAACTCGTTTTATCAATAAAGACTATTAAACATATTATTTTTCACCACGGAGTATGGTTGTCAGCTGATGTGGACGGGGTTAACATGATGGACTGAACAATCAGGACGTCCAATACAATATGCTGCCACTATATTATTATTAACACGGAATAGAACTATTGTTCGTTAATTGTTATAGAATAAAGGTATATTGTTTTATACTTTTATATATTATATAGTAATTAATAACTTTATCGATCAAACGCAGCGGCAGTCCAAAATTCCAAAACAGACAGTTGGATATAGCTGGCCCGCAACCACATCGTCGTGGTACAGACAGCTCAGCTGGAGGTTATACAAAACATTTTTATTTCAGGTATTATTACACTGCTATAGACTAAAGTAAGCAAGCCGGCTTGCGGCACAGCAGTCAATAGGTGAACACCTAAGTGTTTTCGGAAAACAATATTAATAATAATAATAAAAACTTTCATTGGTATGGCAGTTCTGCTTTATATTTCAGTTGTTCATTTTCACGGAATTCGTCAAATTTCCCGTACAATATGAAAAATGAGAACGTAACAAATATAAAAATTCAATATAATACCCAACAGCTTACTCACCAGTCGAAAACACTCGAATTAAATATCTCTCGAGTGACATCGTTTCATATTTTCCGCCCGAGACACTTTACTAAATTAATATAATATAATATTGCAGTCGCTGCTATTATGTAACAGTAACAATATTATGATTCGACGGGCTGTGTGTATAATATTATATTATGATTTATGGTTTCAGCTGACTGTCTTTTGGAGACAAATTTATCTTAAATTTTTCCAACTTACTGGATGGAGAAGTGGACAGCTCGGCCTAATTAGCCGATCTACTATGATTCCCATGTTCCTGCACGTTCCTCGTGATAAAGTGCATTCCATATTCCTATAATATCCACGACACAGATTACGAAAATTCACGGAAATTGCCTTGCTAACAACAGTTGAACAGTGTATTATTTAATTCCTCAAACTAAGTTGTTTAAGTGTACATTGAATTATGCATTTCTATTATCATATTTTGAATACACGTAGTAGCTGTACTTGGATAACGTACGCGCATTTTATAATATATAAAAAAAATAAACGATTCGGGCTATAAGTTTGTTTCGTAGCCGTTGTACAGTATAAAAATAAAACATTTAATTTATGCACATTGAAAATGTAGTAAATTGATTTGAGATTTTGAGATCTTGAAGCGTGTATTATGTCATGGATTCGTGCAGATCAACAATATATTTTGTACTTCAAAGAATTTATCTTATATTACACTATTATATTATATACTTATCTAAAGCATATCAGTTGTAAATGATTGTTGATGTTCAATATTTACAATTAACCAACTATAGGCATGATTATTAAATGTTTCTAATGTACAAACACACAAATAATAATAAAAAATTAAGTCAATTAAGTTCATATTTTTGTTTCAAATTGTGTATGCACGTTTTTTGTACATTTTTAGACCGTTAAAATTCGAGCCCGGGTGCTAACCTACCAGAGGTGCCTCTTAAATGCTCGTTAGAGTCATAGCGAGTCTACTTACACGTAGACCCAGTGGTTGTACGAGTGTAATAAATGAAATATTAATACGCCTACGCCATTTTCAAAAATGGGCCAAGGGACGTCTTGCTGCAGCTGTAACACGGGACATTAAAACATACCTACTTGTACGACATCAAAATGAGTGGTATGAAATTGCACATCGGTTCACCTGCCACTACCGGTGGCGTGCAGCATACGTATTTAAATGTAAAGATAATAAATTATTAATATAAATACTACGTATACGTATTGTACCGGACATGTGTATGTACAGCAATAGGAATAGACTTCTGAGTTTAATTGCCGTCCCGAGAAAACTTTACAGCTTTTTTACGCACCGCAAACGCGTGTATAAGACGAAATATTATTATACGTTTCCGCCAGAATGAGTAATAAAAACGCAACGATATACACCACCGTTGAGCCCACGTCGTCAACCAGGCCTGTTTTATAGGTGTCTCGGTCCGTGTAATTAAAAACATTTCCTTATGCGCTGGTGTTTGTAATACGTTTCAGGGTCGATGGAAACCACGCACTCAAGCACAGGTCTTGGATGGAAATATGGAACCTATTGGGGAGTGGAAGTTGAGGGTCTTCTCGTGAGTTTTCGTTAGATCAAACGATGCCCTAAAGGCATACAAATACAAATTATGTAGTAATATATAGGTAAGTAATTAAACATACAAAGATTATTATTGAACTTTCTTTCTATATATATATTTGCTGTTATGCACTTATGGTACATACAAAGTAAACATGATACATCAATTATTATTGTTGAAAAATATTCTTAAAATGCATTAAATAACATTCAAGATAAAATTTCGTATTTGAATTCGTTGTAAGTTAAAATATGTTTAACAACTATGCTGATTAGATGTTGTATTATATTCAGCGCATTTAATATGTAAGCGTTTTAAGTCCTTAAAAATCCTTAACCTGCTTGTATATTATAACAGTATGTTTACTTGTCGTCTGTAATACAGTATTCTATTAATATTCTTATTTAATTTATATAACTATATTAGTAATATATTTATCGTATTATATGTTTGAATTAAAATATTAGTACTTAATATAAAATTTCGACAATTAATGATTTGAAATCGTATGGGGACCGACTTAGGTATAACAATAATAAGTTAAAAATTATTTTACAGTTATAGTTTAGTTTTATTAAATATCCAACTTTGATAAGCGTACGCGTTATATGATTGATGCCTCATTATTGTTTATGGCATTGATCTGGGCAGTGTGAAAGCGCAATGAAATATAAAACTTTTAAAAAAAATGATAGGTACGAAAAAGTTAAGCCGAGTTAGTTTTTGTTGTGTTGTTGGTTTTTACGGTCACGTAATACTTTGAAAGTTTGAAATATTTTTTCAGAGTATTTGCTTCTCTAAATTCTCGGTATATAAATTTAGTATTCATTTTGAACAAAAAAAAATAATTCGTAGTTGGTTATTGATTGTGTCTATCAGTCATCGACTATTTTACTGTTGTATTTCTGTACTACGAAATTAAATTAGAAATAAAAAATCATAATATAGATTTACACCAAATCAATACACATATCTTTCATCACGGTTTCTTATTACAATCGTTAAGATTGTAATTTAACTGTAGAGAGAAATACATTTGAGATATGACGATCACGCTTGTAAATGGTATAATAATAATGTATTAGTTTCCAATCACCGCTAACGCTAACGACATATTAATATATTATACTTCACAGAGTTTAACGGTTATGAATAATGGTATATTTTACATTCGTGTGTATCAAAATCTACATAACAGTGATTCAAAATAATATGACGTCAACTGAAATAATGCGTTTTTTACAATATGCAATTATGACTGTCTAAATATTATTATAGAAATTACATCCCTTCCGGGGGTACCAAATGTGTGCTCGAGATAGATATAATGCCAATTTCGTCGTGATTATAGTCGTTTATTCTGATTTTTGCTTATTGAAATAATATGAACATACGTGGATTCGTGATACAGTTAGATGATACCTATTCAAAGTACGAATTCGTCGGTGTGTGCAAATAAACGTATTCCATGGCCAATTATTAGTCTTGTTTTCTAGTGATCGATTTGAACCTGAATTTTTCCGCACGTGTAGTAGCGCGAGTGTACTGCGTCATATCGTGTACTATGACGTCACAAACATTTTACAACGCGTTTCGGTTTTTATTATTTTTTTATTTACCCCGTAAAACTTTTGATACATTTTCACCGACTTATTCCGACGTAAAATTGTTCTACTCTTTTTTTTCATAGAGCTTCACGTAATCCCGGTGTCCGTGTAATAATATTATTGCTGATCAAACATTCACTCACACATTTATATAGGAACGTGATGGGGCTTTTGTCAGTGACTATTATATTTGCATATGACGGATACGCGTACAAAACATAAACAGAACCAGAGTAAGAGAGAGAAAAACGGAAACTAATAACAATTATTAAAAATCGCATACCAAAAATTGGTGGAATGTCACTCCCACTATAGGGTCTGAACTGCAAACACGGCGAATGGAATGCAAATAAAGTGTGTATCTTACCCGATCAGCAGAATTATATATAGGATGATTCAAAAAATATGCTCACCACCGTTGTTTCCATTAATCATAATAAAAAATCCGTTTAGGTTTTGAATTTTTTGAATTTTCAAGAACATATATTGAACTAAAGGAATTCATTTTCAAATATGTTATCATGCAGTGCTGTACACAGCTATTTTCAACGGAGGAGGCTTACACTGGGCATTGCCGAACTACAATTCATGGTAAAGGATGTAGACCTATCAATTTTCCGACTCAAAAATTGTTTTCTCGTTTTGTTTGAAAACTTTTACTAATATTATATTAAGTACATTACATAATTTAAATTCGAATTTTTTTTATTTATGAAAGTGCTTTGTTTGTGTATAAAATATTATGATCAAGCTACCTATATTAATATATTAACAAATTATCATACTTTTACAGCATCCACAATGCATTTACCCAAATTAAAATTGTTTTGTTGAAATTCCAACTTCAGATGCTTATAAGGAATTATATCTTATCACTCACAAGCACCTGGGTATCTAAACACAGTGTTGTATTATATATACAAAATGTCAAGATTTTATTAAAGAATTATTATATATATATAACATGATAACATTCTTCTTTGTGATTTTATGCACTTATTGAGTTAGGCTATACTCGAGAGTATAATGTAATATTTTTTACTTCTCCTCCCTCCAGGACATCATTTAAATTGTTAAGACTTGACACAATAGGTACACATATGAATATAGTTCCTTAATTTGTAATTTAAAAATTACACTCCTTGCTGGTATAAAGTAATAATACAGTCTACAAGTTACTTTCAGTGTAAAGCAACCGTAATAATATACTAATATATATATATATATATATATTGCCTTAGTCCACGCAGTCATACAGCTATGCAGGTAGCAGATACAAGTCTCAATAAGTACTATAACTATTTTGGTTTTTACAAACGAATTAACTATTATAAAAATGAAAAATTATTTGACAAAATATACCTAAAATTTTTAACAGTTACTAAATAGAAATAGAAATTAATTTTAAACCAACTATTAAATTTAAAAAGCAAAAATGTATGGGGTAGGTGGTAATATTTTTACATAACTAAATTGAAAAAAAATATGAAGGGGGAGGGGTGTCATTATAGAATTTTGTAATTTGTAAAAATTATTCGAGTACAATAGCTTTATATAATTATTGGACTAAATATATTTTCCCTACAACTGTTTTGTGCTATTATTGAATAATATTATCCTTAGTTCATAAAGTTTAGAAACTCAGAAACAACTTATTTAAATTTCCATTTAGATGCATCAATATTAAAAAAAAAATTATATGTATTTAACGACTTGTAGTAAAGAGGATGGTCTACATTTAACAACAAAGTATATGATAATTCTTGGATGGTATAGCAAGTTTAATTACTTGAATATATAGCATTAATGTTAAATTTAAAATTCCAAAAGTCATAAATTGAATGAATACACATGATTAAAGGATAGATAGGGATAAGCATGCAAGGTAAATCACTCTGTATAGTGTATTAGAGATAGTAGTAGTTATAGTAGTTACTATAGGTACCTATCTACGTATACCTACGATTATGATTAATAACCATACACCAGATACCTACGAATGTAGCGTTTATGGACGATTAATATAATAATATATAGGTGTATTAGGGGTATGTACATTGTACACCCAAGATACATGTAGGTACCGTACTACCATTTGAAACCCATTCATATTCGATGGCAATAATGACATCAAACAGTACGAATTACCTACTATCGAATTATAATGTGACTGCAAATAGTATAAATCGAATAATGCTCGTATATTATTGTTGAAGTTCCGGGTTTGTAATATTTCTAGGGTTAAAGTTTTGTTAGCGCGAAATTTCGGAAATTACAGGTTAAAAAAAAGTGTAGTTCCAAAAACCTTATTAATCAAATTTACAGTATGCCACAGGGAGAGCGATATAAACGTTATTAAAACAATGGCAAATACGAATATGTATAGCTATTGATATTTATAATTCATTGTTTTTGATCAAGCGAACACAAAATTATCGTGAAATTAGTTTCCAAAAGTCAAATATTTGCATGGTAATAATATCCAGTTTGCATTTGAGAACGACATCGAGGATTGTATCGTATTTTAAAGACTACTTTGATATTTTCTCGTCAATCAAAAATAAATAATTAATGATCAATTCTAAAAATTCACCTCTGGACATAATGCATAATATTACCTACCTTTTACATATTTCATGCATTATATTACGTTCGATCGATCGTAATGTTTGCATAGTAGGTATTGTATCGGGGGAAAAAAACAATCTCGAAAAAATGTACCTTAAAGAAAAAAGATTCAATGGACAATACAAGGTAACTTGCTGAATACTTTAACAATAACAATGAAGTAACCTTATAAGAAATAAAGCTCTTTCGGAAACTTATACATTCGCATTATTCGTTTAAATATATATTTATATATATATATATAAATATATTCTCTATTTTTCGAATATAAAAATTACACAAGACTTTTGTGAACGTAAACTTCAACTAAAAACTTTTTTCCCCATAAACCATGGATTCTGAATCTGTACAAAATATGTTTTGTTAATTTCTTTTCTTTGATTAATTATAATTATTCAAATGCTTATTATTACACTTTTAAATTAACTATGCATTGATAAATATATTTTTTTTTAACACTTTTTACGCAGCACATTATTTTACATGTTTCTGTAGTGTATATTGACATATTTATGTATCATGGTGAGCCGTAAAACATTCTTTGTTTTAAATAGTGATATAAAATAATAAAATATATTTTTAATACCTAACCTACCTACCTATCTCTGAATAATGCATTTTGTTTAAATAACATACCCTAGTCTGTTGTTTGTCCTGTCATTTTCTTTTTATTTATTTCTTACTCAGATTTGAATATATGATATTGTTTGACAACACGATTTTCAAACAAAAAGCTTTTAAATCAGTAGATTTTTTTCATATTTTATAAAGTACTTTATTTGGAACAAACTAGAATAACAGTTATGTTGAATTGTATTGTCGACATAATGGTAAATATGAGTTTTATGTATAAACGTTGCATTAATAGAAATTTATAAATATAATAAGTGCAGCTAATAATATATTAGTGGGGTTAATTGAAAATTCAATGTATAATGAAATTGAAATTAGCTATGTATTTGACATAATTAAATAGTCATAAAATAAGTAAAACTCATGTAACTATGAAACATTAGAATTTGACACGCAAAAAATCATATATTTAGTTATTTAATGAAAATTAAATCTAAAAATATTTTGCTTTTTTGGGTGTCGTATTCTAGTACATAATACTATAGATTATGTTTTTTATATTATATAATAATATAATGTGTATACATTTGAATGATAGTTAAATGCCTATCTACTAAATAAATATGGATACTTTAGGCATGTTTAAATGACATAAACCTGATTTTTCATTCATTTTTCCCACGAATTACGTAATAACCAAATATTATGCTTACATATTCCTACCAAATGAAATTGATCGTATTCGTAAGAGTTAATTTAGAAAATAAATCTGTATCAAGGTTGTACATGATATAAAATATGTATTTAATAATAACATAATTTAATTTATTGTAAGTATATACGAAATAAAGAAAAGTATGTTTAGTGGTTATTCTAAAAATGATCTGTAATTATCTAAAAGTATTGTACTTAACTTGGAACATTGTCATTAAATAGTGAATGGTCTTCGTCCAAGAGCAGTCGGTTAAGGTTGTGATAATTAAACATAATATGTAGGTACAGTTAATAGTTACCGTTTCTTTTTGGGTGGGAAATAATAGAAATGTAATCGGTGACTTCTAAAACGACTTAAAACACCGTTTTTACAAAAATTATTTTCGTTAATTTAATAAATATAATATGATCATAGCTACGGATTCTGTGTAAAAACAAAATGTGTCTGACTTATAGTTAATACAAATATCGTTTTCAAGAAACTTGAATTATAGCAAAAACAACACAAGTCAATTGCTTGTGATATTAAGGTATTAGTGCTTTGTTAAAAAGTTATATGTTATGACTTATGTCGCTTTTGAAATGACCGATTCAATTAGGGAATAATATAAGATCAGTTAAACCTTAAACCCAAGATTACCTATATAATTACGGCTTTTATTTTATAACATGAAATCTATTAAAAATGATATTATATAATTTATATTTTTCTGAAAAAAAAAAGTTAATACTACATCACAATTTATTAATACTCTACCCATATGATTATACCTATTATTACACCCAGTTCAACTTATAAAATACGTATCTAAGCTCATGTTATATAACACAATTCTAAGACGAGTATTTTGTTTTTCATCAAAGAACGGGGATAACAAATTATTACAAAATAAACCCATTATATAAACATAAGTGTAATATAAAATTGATTTCACTAACAGTGCAACATATCCTTTGGAGAATAAAGGACAAATATAACGTACCTAATCAATTCAGAAAATAAAAAGGTTTATCGAGGGAAATTTTAACGAGTGGACAACGACTATATTATTAAGTATACTTATTTGTATACGTCGAACCAATGGAAAAAATGTATATCTATATCCACTCGAAAAAAGGGGTTCATATAAATTATTATTATTATTTTGGCGCTGAAGCTCATTTGTCGCATCGTTTCAATAAAATATAACCATTTCTTATTTTTATTTCTTTGTATGTAACTGCCTATATATACTAGAAATAACTTGTGTATTTTTGAAATGTTTTCAAATATGTACAGTATAAGGTCAAAGTACACAGTGTGGTTGTCATAACAGAACGCATTTGCACGGTAATTATTAACGTAGGTACCTCCATAATTAGCCCGAATATTGATGTGTCCTTTTTCCATGTTTGTTTCGCATAATAATAATCTGACTGCAAGTTTTCACACCCCTCTGAACGAATTAAATAGTTAAAGTTTACTAATATGCAGTATTGACTAGATATCAACACGTTACAATGACTATGTCTATTATTTATTATACTATATTAGAATACAGATTATTTTTATAACAAGAAATATGCTTTTCACGAACCGTATAACACGATTCTAAGATATATTATACCTCGTTATTCGAAAACTTAAAAATAAGAAACATTACTTATTTTAATATAATAATACATTTTAAGCACACGAGCCCAGAATGGTATTTTTTCCAAATTACTTAACGCATCCAACTGTCAAACAATTATATTACAATTAACGTGATTTTAAGTGTGCGACAATATTATTTTAATATATCTGATGATAAAACAAAAAAAAATGTAGAATGTTTAGTATTTTTTTCAATATTTTATTAAATAATTGAAGAGGTATATGAATAACAAAATCATAATTGATAAATATTCTATGTGTAACATGTGGCTAAGAAATTAAAAACATAATAATAATTTAACTCATAATTAATTGGGGTCATATAGGAATATATTAATATACAACTGCCATGTTTGTTGTTCATACTTACTTTCAACCATTTGATATGATAAAGTTCACAAGGCTGAACAATACCGAAGGCGATGAACACATAAGTATAACGAAATATTATGTATACCTACTAATTGCTAAACATAGTATAAAATATTAAAGTGACCTTGTTGAGTATGCACATGTAGTTTCAATTTTTTTTGTTACATTTAAGAGTTCTGTAAATATATAATCATATAATTACAATCTAAAATGCGTAACATTTTTAAAATGTTAAACAATTCTTCTGAATTTCTATTTAGTTTTAAAACTAAAAACATCGTTTTCAGTATAAAATAATATTTAGTAATGTAGAAAATGTACTATTTTATTATGGTAAGTACCTTACTAAATAAACTGTTGTACTCAAATGAAATTCTGACTCAATAACGATATTTGTTCCAAAATATATCTGAGTTAAGTATGTCTGTATTTATGTTTCAGTTTAAAATTAGTAATTATGGATGAATATAATTACGATTAACCATTTTTATGTTTTTTCCAAAAATAATTTGAAGATTTTTAAACTAAAATTGCCCACGGTTTGCCACTGTATGAAATATTATATGCTGTGGAAAATGTTGGTGTAGACTGTGGAGTGAATACGGAAACTGCAGGTGTCGCAATTTTCAAAAGGAACAAGCGTCGTTCGATGCCCACTTTTGCAAGCGTTTGGTGACAGAGTTATCCGGTACAGAACGTTGAATTCAAACAAAGCATAATCCGTCACCCAAAAGCTTTCATAAGTGTGCCACGAATGACGCTTGTTCCGTCGGAAACTCACGGCACCACTTCGCGCATTCACTCTGCACCACCATTTTCCATTCGTTTCAAATCGACGTTCAGTACCGAATAACGTACTTAGTGTATGCTGTTTTATTGTATAATAATATAAGAGCTATACAACTATACCTTATTCATGCTACACATGTTATGAACAAACGCCAAACGTGTAGTCTACCCAGCTTGCTCACGTTCATAATATGAATATGTGAGACACGAAACCCTGGAAGTTGGTTCTTCTGGTTCGACTCTAAATACTTACATATATGAACATAATTTCTTGAAGAAATCTGCGGTTAATTGAGATAAGAACAAAAAATATAAATAGTTATGAAAATAAGTGAAATATCGTAAGTAATGTCCCATTTAAATTTTATATAAGTCATTTATTATTAGTCTAAAAAATGTATGTATTATCATAATATTTCAATAAATGAAAATTTAATAAAAATTTAATTCAGAGTTCTACTCACCAGATAAGTTCCCATATTCAATTCTCTATTATTCTTTCTTAAGTTCTATGAATTATTATACTCTCTATTCAGACGAAGACCCCCCTCCCCCCGCCGCTTTCAAGTTCAAACATCATTTTTTATTTTTATTTTTCATTAAGTAGGCTAATTAGTAATATTTTTTGTTAGGTACTATGCCCTTATTCTTGTATTCGTTGAGGTTCGGTCTGTATAGTTAAAAAATAAATGAATACCTTAATCTCACTTACAGTTCTTAAGTTCAGGAAAATATTTATGTTGAAAAACATCATATTGAAAAGTTAATTATGGAAGCAGGTAGAGAAAACGGTTAAAGAGATTAGACAAATGAGGATCCGGTGATAATAATAGTAATAGTTCAAGTGTATTATTAGAGAGAAGAGTAAAGAGAGAAAAGAGATATAAGATAAAAAATACAAGTTATAAGATATTAACCGCCGGTGGTCCCAAATGTCATACATTTTGTGATCGGGAGTTTAGGAAATTTGGCTGATATGGTTTGGTTCAAATGCAACAAAACTGACCAACCTTTCTTGTAGTTTTCTTATGCACGTCCAATCTTATCCAGCCTAGTAAGTAAAATGTATATTATTCAAGAATAAAATACAGCCTACTTCACGTAAAAGTGTAAAACCAATTTAATTTTCATGTTTCATCGCCACGGAGGGTATTGTATATGTAGGTTTTTAGTTTGCAATAGCATATATAGGATTATAATTGAGCGCATTACTGTATTTCAAATTTTTGCAAGATCCAGATAATGGTCTATATGGCACATTTTTTGCGGTTGCATCAGAGCCTATGAATTGACGATTTGTATGTCGATTATAACGTTGTTAGTTTATGACTCGGGCAGATTCTTATTTTGTCGTTTTACTATGTTTAAAAAATAAGAACATCGAGCTTTGGAATCAACCTTTTTTTTGAGCACTCATTGTGGGTACTTATACAATATAGTAATTATGCATTATAATAATCAATCTGGGGGACGAAGTGACCGAGTGGACTAAGGCGTCAGTTGCAACATCGCGTTCGGTTTGAACTTCGCGATTGCGGACGGCACTTTTCTCCAGGCAGACTTTTGTCTGGAGAGAGAGGCCACCGTCACCCGACCGGCCAAGGCAGAAACCTACGGGTGCTCAATCGGAATTCTGCCAAAATATCAAAGTAACCTATATTGGCTATATTTATAACTAGAAATAATTAATATAATACATCAGTTTCAGTACACATATAATATATTATATTTTTAATAATTATTATCATACATTACATAATATTATAATATTTTTATAAAATACACCGTACAGCGATATAATAATATATGAAATAAATTATCAAAAGGAACGAGGAAGATTGAAAAAAAATCACATATCTATAGACGTTACAATGACGCAATGATATAATACTTATAAGTATACACAATACATATATTATAATACCTATGCTATAATATTATATTATAAAATCAAGTACGATAAGTAGTTATATATAATATTTAAACTGCACAGTGTGATCAATGCATAGAATATAATTTATAAGTGAAATATAATAATATAACGTAGAAATGTCGATTGGGTGTCTTATTGCGTCGTATTATAATAAAATGCCTCAGTAAAAAAGTAGGTACCTACAAAAACAGACTGCGGGTAGAAACCAATGGTACCCGTGGTCGTAGGTCACGGATGATAGTATTAATAAACGTCCAAAAAACCATAACGATATTACTTTAACGAGAATTTTTATTATAGAAATGTATTGTTTTGTTTTTGCCAGTGCAATGAATGATTGTTCGAAACGTTGTACTACCGAGTACCGAATGATACAATTTATTATATCACAGAAATATTCGAGTGTATAGAACAATAAAATATAGTAACGCGAAAATATATTATGTAATAATAATAATAATAATAATAATAATAATTGGACCCTGTAGACTGTAGTGTAGTGAAGGTGTGTATAGGTGGTGTAAGTACTACTGGGAAGGCACATAATACTATAACTACATATGTATACGAGAATTATGAAATACGCGAGGAGGAATGATTATTTGATCCCTCGGCCAATAAATTAATACTACTGACGCCAACGATGGCAATACAATTTGCATTATGCACTACAACAGACTCGAATTTTGTGTTTTCGATACGAATAATATATTCGTCGTGTTTGTACGTCTATACTTTTATTTCCCCGTTCAAAAAGAATCGCTTAAACGGAAATGTTTTATTTATATCTGTGGGCAATCCGCCGTATAATATATTATTATAGTCCTCAGATAAAGCTATTGACGGATACAGGTAAAGCACACGAATGTAAGTAAATCGACAAATCATATTCCCATTCTCAGTATACGTTTAAAAATGGAGATTGGCGCTTGTCTTACATGCAATAACAGTATTCTTATAATATATTATACCAAATGGACCTGGATATCCGTTTAAGTCGATCGCAATAGTTATGTAGTACCGTACGCTCAAAAACGTAAATTGTATTACCAGTCGATCAGTCGATCAGTCGATCAGTCGATAAATTGTATAATATTGGAAATCATGTAACTGGACAAATTCTTACAACTTATTTTTCAACGTATTATACATTTATGCAGATATAATGATCACGATACAAATCGTGTATTTTTTTGCACTTGATTTATTGGCTTTAACGTCGAATGGAATGAACGATTAGATTATTCGACGAATTCATCATACCTACTACCTTTCCGTTAGGTATCTAATGTGTATCCATCGAAAGTAGAAACAATAATTAGTATAATTGACCGAGAGAAAAAATATCAAACAAAAAACATATTGGTCGATAACGGAATGATTAACATTATAATATACTAATATACTATACCTAAACTACACTTCATTTAAATTCTTATTTAATAACTTCATGCAAAGTATAAGTCCGTTTGCATATAGACTGAAGTCGACACACAACAAATTTAATGATAAATATTATAATATCATTTTTTGATCTATAATGTTTTTATATTAATACACAATAAAAATCTTTAAATTGGACGTAGAGTAACATATTGATCAGAGTGTTTTACACTTATTAAAATGAAAAATCACAAAACGCATAAATATTATATAGTTTGAAAATAGTTTACACAAATACACAAACAACGAATTAATTATACAGAAAATATCCATTAAAACACATTTAAAATTTGTATTATTAATAACAGAATAAGGATAGTATAATAATATTATTACGATAATATACTAAGATAAACTAGTGACTAAGATGTGAATCGTGACACTCCAAATGATTTTTTCGTTGGCAACAGAAGTATCTACAGTAATAAAATAGAAACGTATTTTTAAGTTGACTGCGACATAATATGTTTGAAAAAACACTCCGATAAACGCTTCGTTCTACAACGATCGTACCAACACGAATTCACAAAATACTTACCTGTGGAAGATTACCTTCTTCCATACTCGACGAGGTACAGTGGTTGCTAAGTGACTATGATTACAAATTATGGGGAAACAAAAAATTACTGAATTACACATACTTTTTAATAGGTACTTGAGAGTTGTACCAAGTTAGAGCTATTGTGTTGCTTTGTTGTTTAATATAAAACACAATATAACATATTAGTTCACGATGTAGGTATACAACTGCACAAGTTTTTACATACAATCAAATCTAAATTTGTATGTGTTTATAAGCATTATATTATATTTTGACCTACCCAGTATCACCAACTAAATTCAAAGATGTATCTCAAGGTATTAATTATAGGATAAAGTAGCCACTGATCACAAAACTATAAACAGTATAACTATATAGTTCAGTGCCACCGAGTCGAGGCATCGCGATAGCACTGATAACAAATAAGTTTTCATAGAGGCTACAGGCTCACCGTTATGTACACAGATCGTTCATGACAAGTCTGAGATCTGAGGTCAAGCAAGCACCCCTGTCGACTACAAATCAAATTTATAAAAACAAATTATTCGTATCCAGCAATTTTGCAAAATATCTAGAAACATTTTGTTTCCAAAATTATTTTTTTCTATTTCAGGCCCCAGACTTGGCAATTTTGTTTTACGTTCTTGGGATGTGGACGTGTCAAGTGGACCTACAAGTTCAACAAAATGATTGTAACAGGAATGTCGGACATGTATGTGAGTGGTGGTAGATGTGGGTCATCGTTTCAGTAACGTCAAGCTTTGAGTTACATATCGATGATGTGTAAACGAGGAGATAGAACCTGTGACAGACGGGGATCGGGTAGTGTTGTGCATTGTGGGTGGGATGGGTTGACCGGTGTGGGGTCGAACAGTAATTTAAGCGTAATACAGCATGACAGGGTTCTTGACGACGGGCAACTGTTGTGGCCGCTTCTTCGGGGTGGCGAACCTAGGGTTGAACGGGCCCAGGGCTGCTTCGTTGGTGGACGACGGTTGGCGGCTGCGCTGGTGGTTGTTGGGCTGTCGGTGGAACAGCAATCGGTTGAGCCGTGTAGGCGTGTGGTTTTGTGACTGCCGGCAACCGGTGCCGCCGCCGCAATCGACGGCACCGCTGTCACCGCAACTGCCGTCGCCCCGGCCGCATCCGAACGCCATCACGGCCCCGCCGACTACGCAACCCAATGCTCCGCATCCGAACCCTGCACCGTCGTCATCATCGTCGTCATCAAACTGATCACCCGAAGACCAGCACCACGGACAGGCGCTTAACGTGTGCCGGTTCAGCCACCAGTACACCACGGGGTTGACGGCTGAATGGGCGTGTCCCAGCAGCATAGCGGCCACGGTGGCCAACTGCTGGACTGTGTGCCTGCTGCCACCGTCGCCTTTGTTACCGTTTTCGTCGACGTCACCGTCTTGTGGTGACGAAAAAAACCAGTTCGCGTAGAGTAACGCAGCGGCGTACGGTAACCAACAGGCGACGAACACGCCGGCCAGTGCTACCAAAACTTTGGCCAACCGTCTCCGGCTTCGTGCGCTCGGCGTTGGACGCTGCTTCTGCTGCTGTTGCTGTTGTACTTGCAGCTGCTGCTGTTGTTCTTGTTGAGTTTGCTGATGGGACGAATGTGGTTGTTGCTGTTGTACCACAACGTCATTGGTAACCTGTGAACAAGCGTTTGGATTTAATAGCAAAGATACATTATAGTGGTAGGCCAAAACCAAATAGATCACCGTAAAACATTTAAATATTTATCGTCCTATACATTTTCCATTACCAAATATGTCTGGATGAAAATCTCAATACGAAATTATTTTAAGTATATATTGCAATTAATAGGATGTAGGTTTATAGAATAGCATAGTGCATTATTATTTTGAAATTGCACCCAGTTATTATCGATTTAAATTTCGCTAATCTCATTAATGATTTTAGGTAGTTGGATACATTTAAAATTGCTTTGATGTCGAAATACACATTTTAAAAGTCACATATTTTATTATTATATCTTAGTTTACCATTATCAATAGCTATTTCTCTCTAGCTGACTAGAACCTATGTTTAATGTTCAAATGGCAAATTACATCATTGCTAAGTGATATTGAATTTAATTTTCACGATATAGATTTAATTTACTTAATATTAATAGATAATACTAAATGCACTACGGATTATCTCAACTATACCCAATTCTCTTTTAGGTGTATTTGAATCAATATGCATAATATACTATGTAAGTACCTAAGCTATAACCATCAAATAAATGCCTTCAGACAATCACGTTGGGATTTGGGAGTTTTGACAGTGTGATCGTTAAAAAAATGGACCTTGGTGAGAGATGATTTTTATTTTCCTTTAATCTTAGTGTAGATCTTTAAATTCTTGGAACATCATACACCTATGGTACGGTGTTGTTCATATATATGGCTAAAGATAATAATATAATAATACTTCAGCTACCATGCTTTAGTATGACATTTTCATTGCGTCTTATCGTGACGCTTAATTTAAAGGATATCAAAAGCACTGACGTCTGAATCCGAAATAATATCAAAACTCAGATGATTCCTACACAACAAATGCAGAGTCCGTCTGAGGTCTCATTTCCTGTGGCAAAACGAGTATTATTTATAACGCTTTCGCACGTGCGCCGTAAGTTAGGGTTGAAGTTTACCTTCCGACTATATTAACAGCAGAGAACTTTAGCTTTGGAGTATGCTTATTTATGCGGCTTGCGAATGAAAAAAAATTAAACAAAGTGTTCACGAAAAACCATTATACTTCGGTTAGAGTGCTGCGAAAAGGATATATATATTTAAAGAAGAGTCCATTCAGTTTTTAGTGCAACCTAATATATGGTAATAACACATGTACGTAACCAAAAGTCTATTCTGACGTTCATTTTATATTATATAATATATATTTTATTGTTATAACGTACCTTTATCACAATATGGAAATACTATCTGTGTGGTTAGATACATTATAATATTTTTTTTAAACTGAAGACGCATATTATATAATATTTAACTTGTTTGAAAGCTCTTGAAAGAACATTTTTATAAAGTAGACCTATATAATAGTTCTAACTCATAAATTACATTTTTAATAACATAACATATTTTTAAATTACTATAAAATGTTTACTTCCAAAGTTCTAAGCGACTTTTTGTGTTTTCTGTGAAAACCATACCAATACTTTTGATTTTAAAATTGCAACCAATAATAATTGATATACACAAGAATACAATTTTATATAATATATTATATGTATATATGTGTATGTGTGTGTGTGTGTGTCTGTGTACCAATAGAATTAGAAAATATGAGAGGACATTAATTTTTAATTTGTTATAATTAATCAATCGATTTGTTAAAAAAAAAGTTAAAGCCAACTCTATACAACTGTAACTCAAACTTAATTATATTTTTAATAAATAAAAAAGATTGATAAAAGTGTTAAAATTGTATGGAAATCATGTTGATGTTCGTTCATAATAATTTCTTTGTTAGAGCATAATATTTTCAAAGATAATTAAAACCACAATAGTAGTACGTATATTATGTAGAGATGCATATTGGTAAAGTCATATTATTTTAAATGGTATTATTGCTTTTTGTTTAGCGTATTGAAAGTAAAAAGTAAAAAGTATACAGAATATGTAAATTTCAACACAACTTCTTCGAGTTTAAAAATTAAAGCACATTGTTAAGAGCCTTTTGTTATGGGTTACATTTTGTCGTTGGCGTCTTTTTTGCAAAGTCCAAAATAAATACAAGAAGGCGCAGGTTATTGCTTTTAATTTCAATAAGCTTTCGAGTGCGTCGTTATGATGAAATGGGGCGCGAGTAATGACAAAAAATAACTTAAACTCGTAAAATCGATAAGGTGCAAAAAAAAAATTAAAATAAATAAACGCCGATAGATGAATTAACGGGAAATCAGATAAATCCGATAAACAAAAACAATAAACAGTCAAACTCGTTAGTCCACACCCATCGGAGCCGATCGATGCAATCGGTGACGAAAAAAAACCCTAGAAAGTTTTTAATCTGAAATCGGTACCTCGCCACGGCAGCATTACCGACGGTAGGTATTAGTAATATTATATTATTATACACAAGGGTATAATGAGTTTACCTGCGAGCGACAAAAAATAAATAAAAATAAAGACTCAATGGGGGTGGGCTTCCAGAAATCAAATAATCATCCGTGTGGTGATTTTCATTTGATTTCAACGATCGTTAAATAATACAAAATCTTGAACATGATAATATTATGTAAATGTTGAATAAAAGAGTGCGAGTTTAAACCGTTTTTCATTTAACATAAATAGAAACATTAGGTTACTTTTAGCTAGGTAAGTTGCATAAAGAATAACTTTAATTCAAATGTAATTTTTTATCTAACAAATTAATTTGGGTTCATGCTATGTGGTTACTAATCAGTAAACTAATTTTATATTCACTTCAAGTTAATTTTTTTCCTAAATTATATTGTAAATTCCATAGATTAAAAATATTATGTTTTGTTTGATATAAATTAAAAGCTTATGATTTCTATTGAAAAAAATTGACTTGAATTGGTATAATTTATAATGGTAAATAATATATTGCAAATAGTGAATTGTTGACTGTTGAATTGCTGACTGTTGAATTGCTGAATGAATTATATGTTCAAGATTTAAATATGGATCAAAACAACGTACATAAAAACAACTACCTATATTATATACATTTCAACAGAAAATTACAGTCTCACCCTAAAATATTAATTTTAAATCTAACTGCAACAACTCTAGGTAGTTGACGTAATCCAATCAACGTTTAAAGAGACATTGGTTTCATTGGTCTTCCAAAAATCAACGAACCTTCACTTAGAAAGGTTCCATTATTGTGCGTGGTCTCTCTTTTTTTTATTTTTTAGTATTTTATATGTATGATATATTTTGCTTGGTATTTTGTATGTGTATCACAACGCATTATCTATATTTGTAATGTATGAAGTAAAGCTCCGTACTAAGTGTATCATATTGTAATATTTATAAGTTATTATAGCAGATGTATTATTTTGAAATACATTGTATTGATATTATCCCATCACGAATATCGTGAATTGTATCCAGTCGGCTATAAAATAATGTAGTGTTTGGTGGAAACTATATTATAAAATAGATATAGTGATTTTAGATTCTGAGCGGAGCTATGAATTTATTTAAATAATAACTTATTTTCGGTGATGGTGTGATTGTAACGATCGGAGATACAAATGTAGGTAACAAAATATTATTAATTGAATTAATATTATGACCACGTAACCTTCAATAGATTGAATTTGTTTCCGAGTTTATTACGCGTATTCGTGTCAGATTGTATTTATTGATCATCAATATATTTATGTATTCGATAAGGTCATAATCAGATCTGTGATAGCAAGATAATACACGTGATCGCATCCCTCCCTCCAACCAAAATAAAAATAAAATTTGTCACGAAACAAACGCATAAATGCCAGAAGATAATGGGGTTATTCAACGCTCGTGGATTAATTGGATTTTGAAAAACAATTTTCGCCAAAGGTTTTATTTATTTATTTATTTTTTGTTTGCTTTGGAAGCACTTAAATCGTATGATATCGATTGTAAGCGACGGTAGTATAGCCCTGTACATCGCTCATAACAGCGCGTGACGCGACGAGTCTAAAAACTGCCAGACGATAGAGTTCAGCGAATTAGCATTTTTATCAGATGCCCTCCCCTCTCGCACTCGCAAACCATTATCAATTACTACCCTCTTTCCAGTCTTCGGGAGAAATACGATTTTGATTTCTATGAAACCGCGGCATTTCGACCACAGACTTCACCGCAGCCACCCTCCTCTCAAAAACTTCTCTTTCATCCATACACGACACAATATATACTGTATGTATTGAATTGAACATACGTATATAATATTAAAGGTTAGGTAATAGAATAAGCTTGATTAAATTAAAGTTCTGGAAACGCTGGCTGCAGTATCGATCGGTATCATAGATTTATCGATGTGAACGAACCTCCCTCGAATAACGAGCATTACACGATTTGTTCGTATCGTGTACATTATAATAACATGCGGTATATGTATAGCCGGTGGTCTATTATCCAATGTTTGTGAATTATAATGGTATTACCGTAGGCATGTATTATACGTTTCAGTGTTTTATCTCACACTTGGTGCCTACAGTGTACCACCATTGCAGTCGATATAGTTGTTAAGTATCACCACAATCAAAAAAAAAAAGTTGTTTTGACTTAGGGAATGTATGAAATTACCCGTCGACATCTAAAACACGCCATTGTTACATTATAGGTAATGATGCCAATATGATTTATCCACACAGTTAAGTCCACTACGTTTATCCACACAGTTAAGTACGCTACGTTTATGTCGACTTTTTAAAGTCCACAAACACTTTGTCCACTAATAAAAATGTATCCTATTTGTTTATTATCAAACTAATAAAAGAAAACGTCAAAAAATACAGAACTAGAGTTTCATGGTACATATAGTATTAATATATAACTTACTTTACACATAATGAATTATTTAATTAAAAGTATAATTATTTTGAACATCTTTATACATTATTTCATTACAAATTAATCGAATTTTGCAACTCTAATTTAGTTTAGAACATCCATACTTGTTGAATGGAAATTATAAATTCTTTCATTTTTACCAGAATTTGTTAATCTTTCGTTGAAGTTAAAATTAATTGGCGATGACATAACTTTGGATTTATATTTGATTAAATGTAAAATTGTTATCAATTTACATATTTAATTGATAGGGTAAAACCTACAGTGTTATATTTTATTTTAAACAAGAAATAACTAGTTATAAACAAAGGAAATATATTTTTATAATTGCGTTTTTTTTTCAGTAGGTAGGTAACTATAATAATAATAATAATTCAATTTGAATCTATGTTATTAGCTTATTATTATTGTGTGTACTTTATAATAAAATGGTACAAATAACAATGGAAAAATAAAAAGGGAACATAAAGAAAATATTGTCATGAAATTGTGTAGCGAAATGGATATTACGTTAGAGAGACTTATTGATCAACCGAGAATCAATATATTATTATTTATTATATTACTTTTTTTCTATGTTTTTTTGCCACAATAGAAATCAAATTTTTTAAATAATATGTACTACATAGCAATTTCAGCTTTGCAAGTATTGATTAATGGCAACCGGGTTTCAATATTGATAACTATAATATAATAAATACAACTGTTGTATGCAATGGTTATTCATTAGGGCGCATTAGGTTAAGTTAACTCTGGAGATATATATCTTTATATAAACGTATTTTTAATTCATATTATGCTAATGAGCGTGTTCGATTAAGTTAATATTTATATAGCTGCAAATAAACTCTTTTTTAATTCTCATTAGACCATTCTATTGGTGAAAACGTACAGCTATATATAATCACCCGAACACCAATGACCAATAATTAACTTCCACAACAATTAATTTTGTGCTCACCACTAACACCTAGAACTTAAAACAATGGAATAAATATAGGTGGATGTGTAGTGCGCAGAGTGTAGTGATGTAGATGTGTATAGTCACTTGTAGCTCGAACGGCAGTTATCAGAATTACCAGGAAAATAAGTACTGACAAGCTACTTACGTAATGCGTGTTATGTGAACATGTGTGTTTGTAAGTAAATTTATATGCGTGTGGGTGAGTTCTAAAAAATGTCAGAAATATACTTATAAAAAGTGTTGCTAACTTGCTGTATAATTAATTGATTACAAATTGGACGGTAAAATAACTATACAGTTCACAGTGACACAAATGTAATAACAAATTAATAATAATTTAAGCTATTAAGCCAGTTTGACTAGTCATAATATTTAGTGTAATGATATGATTTGTGATGGTAATAGTCTATATTTCTGTATTTCTGGTAACCAGGTCAATAACTAACAAGTTATATCCTAGGGGCAGGCTGATTAAAATATATTAGCCAGGTTGCAACAATAATTATAAAAAAAAATCACAGCAATACAAAGATTAAACAAAATAAATAAATATGCCAGCTTGAAATAGCTAGGTATAGCTATATACTCGATATGCACGAAAAAAAGCAATTTAGGAAAGCTCATTCTGCTCAATTCCCGGCTTCTAAACGTATTTGAATACAAAGCAGTTCAACTATAAGTGAATACATAATTTTTAAAAAAATGGAACTATTTTTTTATACTGGCTAGTATGAATCTAAACAAAGTACTCAAATATGGATGATTTTCAATACTGTCTATAGCATAAATTGACTTTGATGAACCATTGTAAAATCTTGATGGAAACAATTATAATGACTATGTAGGTACAGCAACAGTTGCTACGGGTTATCAATAAAATATCATTATTAATATCAACAATCGTAACTATGAGCTGGTAACTAACAGAAAGACACAGAGGGGATAAAAAGGATTCTCAACATAAGTTTAGAAAGCTGCAACGTAATACAGGTATGAGATAATGACTCACAATAATAGAGTCAACGAATAAAAAGATGATAAAATAAAGTACCTAATTCAATGAATAAATATACTATAGGCTGGTGCGATTCGTGCACACAAAATAATAGAACAAAATAAGCGATCCAAAAGAACCAATAAATATTATGATAAATTGCCTATCGCTAAGATTCTGGTCGCTGCGGCGATAACGAAACATAAAAAAATTTAAAAAAACTGTGTTAAGAAAAATATACATTAGAATACTGTCACAACAACGTAGGTACGCAACTAAAAAAAATTTCACGCAGACTACACGTAGTAATTATTGCAAAAATAAACCAATATCAAATAAGGACGTTTGGACGTTTATAATATGTGTGCCACCTGCAGCTACCCTCATCGTGGCTGTGAAATCATTATTTTATCCCTATTTATTCCGCTGCGGTCACAACAGTTATTGTGCATTAATTATTCGATATAAATCGGTTTAACCCTTGTCTTCGGAATTAAAAAATGCATGGTATGATAACAGCCTAGTGTAAATTAATATTTTTGGTGAGAATTTCATAATGCCAAAGTATAATAAAATAATAATAACATATTACTTGCTTTGGTAATGGAAGCCATAATAACATAGATCATAGTTGTAGAAGTCATTCTATTTTATAAAAATACACTTGAATTGAATTTGGTTTTAAAATAGATACTTTTAATAAATTCAATACTATTTGAAATGTATTTCAACCAGCATTAACGATTGCATACAAATTACAAATGGTTGCTTACAGAAAACAATAATAATTTCATCTGCTATTATTGCTAACTATATAAAAAGTAAAGTTAATTTCAAACAGAAAAACACAATGAAACATTTTTTTTCGTTAAATATTTAAATATCTAATTCAAACATTAACAAGACTTCTGTACATTATAATATATTGATTTCTATGAATTCACAGTTCCTAACAAGTGACATTGTAATATTCACAGGTCACATACCTACTTATAAATTAACTCGCCCTATATTATCATCTCCGAAAGCGTAGCCACTCGGGTGACAATATATTATTATGACTTAGTAAATAATGGTCAAATATGAATTAGGGTGGCTGACGTTGGAGGGTGAACATAGCTGACACTCGAAAGATTTGAAACTAAGCATTATTATCGTACCAACTATCAAGCCACTAACCTTGGACTGGACAGTTGTATTCTTCTGTATGGACGCCACTAGGATCACTTGCTTGGACTCGGCCGTCATTAAGGGCATGGGCAGAGGCAATTGACCGCGGGCCGCGGCCGCCTTGAGCGACGTGATGTACAGCGTCCTGCTGACGGCCCGCTGGCTGAACGCTACAGCGGCCCACGGAACGGCGAACACCACGGCCACGTAGCACGCCTCGTAGTACCGCGTCCACTGCATGTCCACGATCAGCCGGCGGACTGGCCACGCGTACCTCGGCACCGAGACGACCACTGCCACCGTCCACGCGGCCGCCACGCCGGACACCAGATACCCGACGTGTTTGTCCCGATGCAACCTGTTGTGCCGCGGGTGTTTGATGGACGCGTACCGGTCGATCGACTGCGTCATCAGGCTCAACGTGCTGGCCGCCACCGGTATGTACTACAATGAAAACAAAAAAATTCATGTAATAAAAATATTATAAAAATTTGGAATATCGGTTCGTCTGACGATTGAGATGTGAAATTAGAAAGGATTTTCCAAAATTCTCATTTTAAAGAGGTTCTCAAACCAGGAATTTATAATTCATGATGGACATTATTTTTTTGAATTTTTTTACATTATTTTTCAAATGTCCAACTACTTTGTCTTAATATTGAAATTATCATAAGTTATTATTATTTTAAATTTAATTCTGATAATTTACTGCTCTCATAATAAGTGGCTTAGTTGCACTAAAATTACTTGCGATGTGACTGATAGCTAGACGATGAAATACATTCCAAAGTAGAAAACTGTAAAGTTTTTAACATGCCAAAAACCACCGGGCAAGCGATGAAGTAAAAACGACACACTTGGTATAACTTTGAAACTGTAGAGTTAAAAATTAAACATTTAATGTGAAAGCTCGCTGGGTTAATATAGGTATGCTACTCGTATGATCACAAAAACTCAACACTCATCTCCTCAGAGAGTTTCACCGGCCCCCTATTTAATACGGACAACGCCGGCCGGATGGATATGTTGAACATATTTGAGTCACAAAAAATATCATTTTTTTTTTTGCATATTGTTGCCATTTGTCACAGAAAATGTTTTTAACAGAAAAAAAACAGTATTAAAAACAGTTATTATGATTGGATATGATATAAAACCTGTATTTTAAGGGATTTTTCCTGTCAATCCACTAGCATTATTTAATTCGTCATAGTCAACGTTACAGACCGGAGCCGCAGAATAATATTAATAAGTACCTATAGTATATCCATCATATAAAATCAAAGGCCTAAATCGGATGACTCAAATAAAAATCCTCAGCTTTTGAACGATTTTCATAAGACGTTCGACAACAGATTCATCAAGAAAATAATATTTGATTATGATTGAATATAATTTTAGACCGGTAATTTATATTTGGTCAAAACAACACAAATAAATGTTCAAAATATTTGCGGTTTAACAGTTTAACAGAGTTTAAACAGGTGTAAATTTATGGGCATTTAATTAATAAACGCCGTGAAAGGATCAACTACCTAGCAATAATATAATATAGTGATGGAAATTTCAATATAAACAAAAATGTTGGTAAATATTTAAAGTTGTGTAATTCTTTCTTTTTAAGTAAAGTTTGTTCGTACAAACACTAAACAGTGAAGTCGATATTAATTAGCATATTAATTTCCCCTTATATTATATTGATATATTTATATGTCCACCAGTGTAGGTATTATTAAAACCAAATATTGTCTAGATAATGCCTCTGCCAACAATTTAGAAAATACATTGATTCTTTTTGAGCTATTATGAGATACTATTATATACATTTCACGTTTTCGATTTTGTCATGTTTTTTCCATACCTATATAATCAACAAAAAATTGTCTACTAAATCAAAAATCTGGAAATAAAATGTTCCTTATAAATTTGTTATTATTGGCATTTAAAAATATTAAAGTTACATGATATTCATGATTTCTTTTATAGAAATTTTAACTATGAAGTTCAAATGTGGATAAATGTAGGTATTTAAACGATGAATAACGATTCCAGTTATTTTGTTTAATTTATAAATATTGTTTGTGGGGATAAGAACATTTTTGTATACGTTATTATTTTATTCATACACAATGACAGTGATTTTTTTAAAATATTAGTATTAATTTTATTTTAGCAGAAATCTTTTGCGTATTTATTCCACAAACCTATTAGGTACTGACTAAAAAATACCCATAATCACATATAATATAAACGTTCTATAGGTACCATTATAATGATTACTCTTTAATAATAATATAGCAAATACAATGTTGTCTGAAAAAATAATTCAACTTACAGTATTACTTATAAGTTATAATAGTATAAATATATTATATAACTTACCAATTATATAATATACTTAGTAACATAGGCAGGTGATTACCTCTATAAAATCAAATTTAGAAGTACTGGGAAATATTTTTGCATTAGATTTAAGACTATTTAAAAACAACTATGCCAACACAATGTATTTTAACCTAGAAAATTAAATTTTTATAAGGCTAGGAATAAAAGAAAATATTTTGTAGGAGCTATATTTTTTTTTTTTAGATTATGATTTTTCTTTACAATTATTGTAACGTATGGTTAGCCTATTAGATTCTAACATGCAGACAGGTAATAAGGGTCAAAATGTTTTGAAAATTGTATCAAGAATGTGAATTGATAAAATAAACATATGGTCTAATTTGCATTGACTCCATTATAACACTATTTCTATTTAATGATTTTTCATTAATGATTAATGATGGCGCATCTTTATTTAAAAATAATAATTTAAATAATGTTGTGCATTCACGTTGCGGTTAACTGTGTTGTGTTGTGAAGAAATAAGTGATTTTTTATCACGTTTATACCAATCATCCATGACAATATTGAACATTTTAATACAAATTTTGTAATGTGAGTTTTGGTTTTTGATATATATTTGGTATGAGAGTACCTACAAGTTTTAAGAAACGATGAGCACCTTACTGTGATCAATAATATGACGTCCCATGTACTCGTAGATGTAAATCGCATAATAGGAATAATGCTTCAAGTAATTTTCTAATCATTATGTCAAACCTCAGTACCTTCCTATTGACTGCGTGATGATTTTAAAGCAAAAACTTAGGCTGAAATGGAAAAAATTAACTAATCCAGTCTCGCAGTACATAAACATAAATACATATTAAAATGAATGTTCTCTAATAATACTCCAAACCATTTTTAAATTATATATCCGCTGAAAAACATTAGATCCAACAATAAAATGTGAATAGAATAGATAAAATCTGAGGATGAATTAAAATTGAGTATTTGTCAAAAGCACTATAAAATAATGATTTTTCCTGTCATTGCCCATAGTTGTAGTGCAGCCTTATGCTATTAATAATATTTTATTATATTTATATGATATTATATTCGTAGTTTATTTTACGAATTGCACTGTAATATCTACATGTATATAAGTGAGATAATTACCAGCTATTTACACCATATCACTATATCATAAATAAGTGTATAACTGTATAATAAAATAATTATTTTCATTTATACAATGTGTAATATAATAATGTAGTGTAATAGGGATATAAGGAAACATTGAACAAGATTTTAAAATTAAAAATATAAAATAATTTATCAAAAGTATATTATAATATTGTTCATATTATATTGCATATTATTATACAAATTCAAATCTATGATAAGGGAAACATGTCTTACAGTTGAGTTATTTATTATCATTGTATGTGTAATGATACATTATGTAGCTCATATTTTGATGCAACTGTGGTGAATTTTGAGATAAATTACAATATTATCACAATTTTAGTAACGTTTCAAAAGTAGTATTTAAATAAAAATAAGTAAATAATGTATGTGTTGTCGGCATAAAACATTGCTATCCTCTGCAATAAATACTTTAATCCAAAGTATTAAATCGTTTCAAATTGTATTTTATCGTACTTATAACAATAATTAGGTTCCTTCACTGCAATTTGATATTTCAGACTGAAAATGACTCCAACCCTATATCATTAAATTATAGGAGTATTGTAAGATGATACAAAATAGCCTTTCCAGAATATTATATTATATTAATATGTAAACTCATAAAAAAGATTAGTTTTCTCATTTAACATGAAACATAATAATGTTAATACAGATATTGTATATATTTTAGTTAAAAACCTTAAAGTTGTACTTAAGTTTTTTTTTAAATTACCAATCAATATTTGTTTAAAATGTACATAAACCTATATATTGCTTAACACTAGTAAAAAAAAATTATAATTCAACATATTATTTTTTACAAATTTCTTGTACATATTAGATTGTGTACAAAATATATAACATAATAGCATGCCTTTATAAAATCTAACGTGAACTTCCATTTTTGTGTTTTTTTGTAGGCTTAAATTGACGTATTTGTATATAATTGCTTTCCTTCTTGGTCCTTCCAGTATGATATAAAAATACAAGACGAACTACTATAGAATTAGAATTTTAATTATTTACATAGGTAACGATTGTTGTATCTAAATTTACTAAAACTCATATAAAATAACATCGAATAGATATGAATCAACCAAAAAATTACAAAATATAATAACTGTTTCGTTTCATGGATATTCATCCAGCAATAGGAAAAATGTAAACCAATCTTCAACTTAAATTTTTTCTAAGAAACAACAATTTAAATACATTCCATCTTCGATGTAAATATTAGTTAAGCTCAAGGTCGGTAATTTATACTGATATTTATTATTATAAATTATTATTGCTGCAGATTACATGTTTAATTGTTATTTTTACAAGTGTTTTCATAAATTAAATTTACTAAGGCAATTGTATAACACAGTTAATAAAAACTAAATTTATAGACTACAATATCATCGAAAATTTACTATAGGTAATTATTATAATTTGAGACGTTTGTCTTATTAGGTAGTAGTTATAATATTATTATGAAATTGAAAACTTTAAACAAATTCAAACTCTAAACTCGTTATTTGGTGAAGTAAAAAGGTATATTTTAATAACATATTTGAATAGGTAGGCATTATAAAATATTTTCAAGTAGGTATATGAACACATCATAATAATATGAATATGCAACGAGGGATAGCAAATATCGAAAACATCACTTAATTAAACAAGCTACAGTATAGATTTTTTTATATTAAAAACATGTTATCGTGTCGGGCATACTACCTGTTTACCTGTATAATATGCGCATAACTTCATTTATATGAATTCTAAAAAAATACTAAAAAAAAGTAATTAATGATTATGTTCACTAACGATATATAATTTTAAATTTTAATTAAATTTTCAATACAATTATATCAGCTCTACAATTCGTACGACCTATCTATGTACCTACTACATAGTATATTAGGGACATTTTGAACTCATTCGAGATTGGTTTTATTAAATTTAAGCACATTACAAAAAAAAGGTGAGAATGTGGGTATCGTTCTGCTGTACAGTAGGTGTCTAGTGGGTCACTATTACAGATGTATTAAATTTCAATTCAATGATAAATCGTTGCATACGAAAAACTATTCTGGTCGAAGATAGTTTATCAGCCTATATTACTTCTTCCTAAGTATATTTTATAACGTTACTGCTATTTAAGTAGTTCAGTTTCCTATTATTAATTACCTGAGACGGTTGAATAATTTTTGCGTCTAAGACATTGGAACTGAAAATGGCATTGTGTGTTAAATATACTCGTATATTGAAACATACTAACAAACTAAAAAGTTTCAAGTAAGTACCCATAAAAAATATTTTTAAGCTAAAATCTTTATCCTTTGTTTAAATATATAATTTCGTCTGAATTTTAGCTTACAAAAAATAGTAGTAAGAGGATGTCGGTCTCCTGTACATTAGGTGTGTAGAAGGTGGCTGTAATAGATGGTATTAAATTTGAATTCAATGTTATAACATCATTGCATACGAAAAGGTTAGGTATACATAACTTAGCCTGTAAGTTGAATTCACATTAGTTATAAATTGTCTTTGATAAAGGTAGATAAACTTATAAGGAATCTCGTGTTAAATGTAAAAATTTTAGATATGAAAAGAAATTTTTTTTAAATGTCTAACATAAAATGATTAACTTTAAACTTTTGTGTTTTTTACGTATTTTGTTGAAATTTTAAATTCAGAGGCTCATAAAAAAAAATTATTGTGGACTTTTGACCGTTCCACTTTTGTTTTAGTTACCATTAATAACAACTTATAAAGAACCTTGTATTATATTTTGAAGTTTTTTGACAGAGCTATTTTTTTTTATAGACATTAATAATAAAAAAAAATGTAAGAACAATCGAAAATTTCAAATGTTTATAAACAGTTCAACATAAGTCAAAATATTTTTAAAATTCTATCGTGTACAGAAAATGCTAACACAAATATTCAGTGAAAATTACATGTATGTATCACCAGTTTTTTAGAGTTATACTAAAAACTAAAATCGATTTTTTCAAAAACTGGTTTTGCGTACAAATTCCCGTTTTTCCTTAATTTTTTGTTTGTTTTTCTAGTCGCTTTTAAAAACTATTGGACTTATATACTTCGATCTCCTGCACCTACTAGATTCACATTCCTACCAGAAAAGCTGCTTTTGAAGAAAATCGAAGCATTTTTACTAACCTAAACCCTGATGACAGATATAAAAAAGAAACACATACATCATTATAAAATCGATACATTCATCATACATAACTCCGCTAAGAACCTAAAACTGTGTTTATATATTTTTATTATTTTACTTATTACATAACATAGATTATTTATTATAATCATTGTTTTCAATTTCCAATTCCTAAGCTATACAAATTGAATATTTTATACATTTTTAAATACGAAATGAACACATTTTAAAAAATAAATTTGTTTGTGACTTTTAAAATGTCTATAAGAAGCTAGCTCAAAAAGAATCAAAATATTTTTATTATGTTACCATGTTCCTATAGAAAATGCAAATGCACATATTTGGTTAACAAATGCGGGTAATTCGTTTTGGAGACACACTAAAAAAAACAGAATTGATTTCATCGAAAACTGATTTTGCATGAAAACTTCTATTTTTTCTTAATATTAATTTGTTGTTTCATACCTATTGTTTTGAGAAGTATTAAAAGTTTTAAATTTAGACCGCTTTAAAGTATCAACTATGTAAATTTTTTCTTTTATAAACCATCTCAAAGTTGGAAATCAAAGCATTATTTCGAGTACTTATCGTGTATACATAAAAAAAATTAAATTAAAAATACATTATTTTAAAACCGCTTGGCTCAGAATCTAAAATTTATCAGTATAATATTTTCTTTGTAATACAATACGGACCGCGCAACACAAACAACGTGTACAAAAATGTAATAAATAAACTATGCAAGAAACCAGCGTGTGACTGGGCTGATAATCGCGTGTGTTATATAATATATTATATAATATTATATATGTGAAGAAAGCTCTAATGAAATTAGTGAACATTTCGCGTAAACATTATTAAATGTACGAGTATATTATATGCTCATACGCGCGTCGGTTAATGTTTTCACGACAAACTAATGGATTTCCAAAATCCCCAAAAAGACAACAAAAGCCTGTACACAAAGTACGTAGATAGGTAGGTACTGCAGTTAAACTCTCTTCTATAGCCAATCTGATTTATCGAGTTTCCCGAGCGTTATAATATACAACCACCTCACCCGTCTCGGCATTGCCACCGCTGCTCGGTGATTATTTCAGACAATTTTCTATGGTGGTGGTAAGGTTATCCCCCTTCCCAACAATATATTATCCATATGGATTCTAAATGTATGATGAGCTTATCAATTTTGGCTTTGTTGCTGAAAAGTAAAAATACAAGAAAAATCAAAAACTCATAAAAATAACAACTTCTTCGTGACGTAAGTTATAGGTATCGGTATTATATTTGAATATATTTCATTTTTTTCAATATAAACCGTGTTGTGAAAATGTTAAACTTCAAAGTTAAAATCACTACAAGTGGAACTACATGACTGAAGTTGTGGAGTCCTTTGTTATGCGAAAGACTCCGTTGACCGTTTGACGAAGACGAGGTGGAAGTAATACTGTCTATTCAAACCAAAGTACGCACTAAAACTTTCCAAAACTATAATTATATATAGTATAGAATACCATCCATCTTTCATTCGTTTCCAGTTAATTTTTTTAATCACATTAAATTATTTAGAACAAAAGACAAAATATTAGTATGATGTATCTACTTAACTCCCAAACAGAGGTGACTATTGAATTGGCGAGTTGTTCTGATAAACTAATTTAAAGTTTCCGATTATTTATACGCCAGTTTGATAACATAATTTAAATATTCATAAACACCCAATTCGAAAGATGGCTTATAATATTTTAGGTCTTGTGGAACAGAAAATTAACAATAGACGAATGATTCAAGGTATAGTTTATTACATTCTCCCACCTCACCGAACTAATATTATTACACAACTTAATTCAAAATCATGATTGGAAGAAAAATACTTTAAAAAAATTGAATATTTAATATTACAGATCCTAGTATTGAGTTCTGTATATTTAATATTTACCTATCACGTACTTTTATTATTTATATTAATAAGTGTTTAGTGTATATTTATAAAAATAATTTAGAACATACTTATATAATTACTTTTTATCATTAGGTATATTTATTAAAAATAAAGTGGGTAAAAATGTAATACATAATACACATTGTTATTAGATAATTAATAGATGTATAACAAAAATACTAAACAATTGACCGAAACATTCAAAACATCTCTAATGATTTTTCAATACCACCGATGATTCAGAGGAGGGTTATTGTTTTCGGGGCAATTACGTCTTAACTTGCATAAGAAAAACAACATGTTTAGGGGAGTTTCTTATGTGTTTGAGTGAGTATTACACCTTGTAATGTGTTGAACGAAATGTATTTAATGACCGGAAATATTGACAAATGTGTATAGATTTATCAAATGTTATGTGGGTGTAAATTTGTTTTGTGAATTAACAAATATCAATGTTTTGTGCTCAACTATTGGAAATTTGAAGTCTTTATAACGACTTATATCAGTGTTATTATTTATTATATGTATAGTATACCGACTACCGAATAAGTGAATTCCCGAATATCAAGTAATATTGTATTGATGCATTAAAATGCACAACAAATACAAATAAAAAGTAAATAAGTAGCTCAGCTGTATGATTGTAGGTATTGAGTGTTTCGTATCATTGAGCTTGTCATTGTAATATTCCTATGTTCTGTATTCGAATTCAACAATAATAATATAATATCATTATTCATTACATACGAAAAATGATTCTGAGTCGAGACGGTTTATCAGCTTATATTTCAAAAACTATTTTACTAAATATTTATATGGCTATAAGTAATTTATTGTTATTTTGGTTAAACGGTTGATTTGACTAATTTTTTAGCAAAAAAAAAGTAGAATATACTCATATATATTTAATTTAATAATATTATTAGCAATATTATCGACTGATAAATATATGATAATAATAGGTGTGGTCGTTCACGCATTGCTTGATGCTTCGTATTAAAAATATATACTAAACAGATGACAAAGTTCTCAAATCATTCACTAAAACTCATTGTACTAAGTTTACCGAACCCATTACAGTTTGTACAAACCCACCCAAATAGCAAAACCTTTTCGATAAAACTTCCTTAGGCAATAGCCTATAGGCTCTACCAGTATAGTGCGACTATTGGTTTATCAACCCACGTCATCCAACACGTATAGAAGTTTCAGTTTTAATAGATTCTGATGTCAAGGCTGTAACTAAAACGAATTACATCAATGATAATTTGGGAACATCGTTTGAAAAAGGACGTTCGAAAACGTTCGTTTTTTGGCTAAAATCTTTGATTAACCGACGATTTTTCATTAGTTCGTAATCGTGTAACAAAAAAGGTAAAATGTTCACAATTGGATTTCACCACTACTCATTGCATTTCAAATTGTAATCTTTAGATAGTTAGGCTTAATTTGCTTCTGGCCATAAAATGTTCAAATATACTATATAGGATCAAAACTAGCTTTAAAACTTTAAAACTTAAATATATACCTAAGCTTACCTATATAACTTGTTTGCATTTCTAAAATTGGTTTTCTAGATTGAAATTGAATGTTTCCTAATATTATTATTGTTCAGAAAAAAAAATAATGTGTAATTATTAATAATATGACAATTTAAAATTGTAAAGGTACAAAAGAAAAAATATTATCAATGAACTCTGAAAAGGAAAAACAAATAATATATTCAATAAACGACATTTGACTTATTATGTTTGACCATTACTTATTAGGTATATGTTTCGGGTTTTTGAATAGAAAAATACCTCAAACAACAAAACTTTAAAATTCTGGGCCATAAAATATATATCTACACTAGTTTTACTAACCATACGAACCGTCAAACGCTTCAGTGTGTGTCAAACATACAATATAATGCCCCATACAACATATCTGTTGGAAATGTGTGATGTACCCCAGCTACGGAGTGCATAATTACAAACTTTTGAATGATCATGAACACTTTTCCAAAATGGCGAGGGTAGTCTTTGCCATACTCTGTTACCCAGCTGTTATTGCCACTATACATTATACGTCTTATATTATATAGTATGTAATATATATACATTGTGTGTGCTCAACCGACGTGAATAACACGTTTGGAACAGGTGACGACGATCGTGGAATTGGAATACATAACACTTCTGTGGTTGAATGGAATCATTTTACTCTGACTGTTTTAGCGAGATTACACTTTGTTGGACGCGTCACGCATGTATTGTGTGCATATAGGTACCACCATTATAATATTATACAACCCATGTAAGAATATATATATACATTGTATATATATATTATGCTCGAGTGCATGTGTGCGATGAATAACATAATATCGTATAGGTATCTACGTATGGTACGCACGCTTGTACAAATTGATGATAGAGATCAACAACCAGCCATGATTATGGCGGTAAATTATCAAATTAATCAACACCCGTCTCGCCCTGCAAAATTTAAATAATTGTCGGTTTTATTCTACAACACAATAATATACTGAAAATACCAAAAACGATGTGTTCCAGAAAAATGAAAACATTGTTCTTGTGTTGGACAAAAAATGTGAACACACTTATTTTCTATACAACTTCGATGAAAATAAAAATAAAAATCATTTCAAAGTAAAATTCAGAATACCTAAATTCAGTTACGATTTTAAACTAACTTGTTTACCATTTTTAAATTCATCCCGAATAGCTTAAGTGGGTAGGTCCCTGATAACGGTACATTAATATTTTACGTTTGTGATTTGTCATGATAATATAATAAATTCAATATCATGTAATAAATTAATAAGTAAGACCTTAAAAGTAAATATTTTTATATGCTTTTTGTAATTAACATAACTAAATTATATTATGGTCTTATAAATTAGTAATTACTTAATAAACACCATAATAAGTATAACATAATAGGTATACAACTTGAGCGTGTAGATTAAATTCGGCTAGCTATGAAAACTCTGCACATAATATATAGTAATTTTGCATACGACATACCTGTGCTTTGTGAACTTAAGCCAATGATCCTAAATATCATGTTGGTAAATACAAATTAGTCTGATAAACGATGAAAAACATTCACCCTTGGTGAATTTATAAAATTAAACAAAGCTACAATAGTATTTGTGTATTATAGTATAAAATACCTATATGAAGGTCCTTTAAAAAAAAATATATTATAATAATCAGTGACACTTTCCCATTCTGCTAATGATTACAGTGGCCATAGTTCGCTACATGGAATTGTGTAACTACAGTCTGGTCATTTTCAATAATAATTATAATAAACTATAAAGGAATGAGAAAACAATTATTTACGTGTATGACTCAAAGGTTTCTATAGTACCAAATGTACCTTAATTATTAACAACAACGTAAAATAAAATATCTTCATGAATATTTATTTATTTTGTATACTTTCTAGGTTTATTTTGTTCTAACATAGCATATATTATATGTACTTGTAACAAAACAATGTCACATTATAAATTAGACAATATTATAAAACAAGAAAAATAAATAAGTCTAGGACCCTCTCTAAAAATATAAATATAAGAATATACGTGACATTATTAAGACCTGTGTCCTGTACGGTTCTGGACTTGATAAAATCCAAAGAACTGAGACTAGGGATATTTGAGAGAAAATTTCTAAGACAAATATGTGGACCGGGTTTTGACAGTCAAACGATTGAATGGAGAACATTGCATAATTATGAACTAGCCATGCAGTTTCAGAAATATAATCTAGTTTAGGAGACCACAAAGAGAAGACTCATCTGGTGCAAGCAAGGCTCTCTAGTTGCTAATAGAAGAAGGGCGTACAGGGAAAAGACCTTTAGAGAGACCCAGGTTGAGGTGGGAAAACTGTGTGAATAAGGATATAAAAACGATATTACCAGGAATCAGATGGAGAGAAGCTGCAGAGAACAGGGCCGTATAGAAAGATTTAGTGGTATTTAGTATTTAGTATAATATAATTTAATATATATTATAATATATAATGTAGTATAATAATATAATATAATATTTAATATATATTTACCATATAATTTAATATTTAGTATTTAGTGGTATGATCTTAAAGGCCGAAACTAAAAGAAGAGGAATTATAAAACAAGAAATAACGTAAAACCTCAAATTAAAAATAAATTTATTTTTTTAGACTCGATTGAAAAGTAAAATAAACTGAACACTGAACAGTAATGCAAATATGAGTACCCACACACTTAAACCGCAAACAATTTCATATACTTTGCATATATATTCTCTTTTAAAATGTATTTTATTGTACCCAATAGTGGTTCTACAAACCATATTGTAAAAAATGTTGAATATTATTTATTTCATGCATATAAGACTTAAATTAGGTAAATGGCAGGCACATGATTATTATTTAGTAATAGGAAAATAAGATGTTTTTATTAAAGCTACATTTTTGTTTTGAATATTAGCCTGAGTTATATAGGCATTATTTTCTAAATACTTTATGCTCAATACATTTAAACATTGATAAATAAACTTTATATTAATGGTATTTACCTAGAACACTATGACGTATATATCTGCTACCAAGTAAACGTTAGACTAATACAAACATATAACCAATATGAGACTGCGTTTACTTTTAAAATCTAAAATGCAAATCCACTATCTAGCGATGCGTCGATTGAACCTTTGTTATTTTAAACACATTTCTGTAGTTGATACTTTAAATAAATACTCTTAGTTCTATACTAGCAATTAAATTCGATAGTTATACTAATCAATTTTGAATGGACACAAAAAAAAAATTATAATAATTATCAAGGACATAAAATTAAATTAGCATACAATTGTTTTTGAAATTCAATGTATTGAAAAAATACTTTTAAGACTTCAATGTTCGAATTTTCGGGAATAAAATATAAATAGATTAATAATAAAATAATTTAATAAATATGTTTAGTTGTTTTATATTTTAGAATAAACTTCTGATAATCCTTAGTACATAAAAATTATTAACTAGGTTATGTAGTCAGATCGATCTCCTATTTATTGATAAAGCTATTTATTTTATGTTACCTAATTCCCCAATCATATTAAGTTTTAATTGAAATTTTTCTCTTATTATAAACTTTTTTTTTGTATTTATCAAATAATTAAAAATATTCAAATATATTAGCACCTTTGTTTATTTATAATTTTTCCTGTTTTTTCCATTAGGTTGTACATAAATAAAAAAAGATAATATTGTCATTACTAAATATTGAAGTTGAAATGTTGAATATGTTCATATAATATATTATCATATTTTATAGATGCTGAGATATTTAAATGAGCAATCTATTGGCCCAATTAAACACCCCATTGACAAGAAGCCTGGTTACACCACTGAAATACTTACCTAAAGTTATATTTTGGTAACTCAATCGCATAAAATTAGTGTTTTAGTTTCTAAAAAATGGTTATGAATAGTGTGTATATTTTTAGCATTCTATTATGTCTCAAATCAGGTCGTCCACACAATATTATTAGTTAATTATTATTTATTACAGTATTATTAAATTATAGGTACGTATGCCTAATTATATTTAATAATTATGTATATTCTATATAGATATTATGTTATATCATATTTATCATTTTTCACTTTACATATATGTTTGGTCAACTTATACAATAGTATCATTACTATTGTTACATTATAAATTAATATCGTCATCAAAAATCTCCGATTCTGTAAATATCTGTAGATGTTGATAGCTTAAATAGACTATTAGAAATATCAGATTATAATTTTAAAAAAAAAATAGAATAAATTACTTTCGGAATGTAAGAAAAATAAACATTTATTCATGAGGAGTTTCATGTATTTCCCTATTATTAATTATTATTAATTCTGTAATTATATACTATACTTGTTCGTATCTATCATTATATTTTTGCTTCTATAATAATACCATAGAATATAATAATAATACCTACTATATTATAATGTAAACGTATAAAAAAATATTACGTGCACATCCGTTGTTAGATGGATATTTATAGATAATTATGATTTATTGTAATTCGTATCATTTACGAAATACAGACAGATGAGTGCAGCGATCCCAATCATATATAACTATTCACCATGGCTGGTAACCAAACCTAACCTAACCTAACCTAACCTAACCTGCATACAAACTATCATCAGATACAAGATAGCTGCTTGAAGGGATATCACAAATATCAATTTTTCTTTCCACCAAAAATACGCTGACAAAAGCTAACATATTCAAAACTCCTGAAGAATATTTCATATTTACTTGATTATTATTGGCTCCCTGCCATTTTTGTTTTTATCGTTAAATATTTGATTGAGAAGCCATATATTATTTGCAATAACTTTGTATATTTCAACTATGCTATACACCGTATCCACAAAGGTCATAAATCAATCGTCTCCACAAAACAGTGTCTGTCGCTGATACCTGCTATTAAAATAACTAACTATGGTAATTCCGAGATTGCGTCCCTTCATCGTTATCTTTGGCGAACGCAGTCAGAATTATTGAGTTATGTAGTACCATGGAGTTGCATGTCTAATCCACAACAGGTTTCTCAAAGATTTAAAGTAAACCCTAGGCTTGGGCAAAATACTATTTAATTGTATTTCGAATACACAACCCGAATACGCACAAAATAAAAATGAATTAATTTTTATACCGGGGGGGGGGGGGGAAGTTAAGAGTTGTAAAATTCCCAGTATTTTCTTCTTAACAACACTATACCACCTGTTTCGTTTCATCTAAATCGATTTTTTTTTTTCTTAATTCAAAAAGAAATTAGATAATTAAAATATAATATAATAGTATATAGGTACTTGACATAGTTCCCAAATATTTATACTACAAGCTTGGACAGATAAATGATAATTTTTAATTGAGTTAAGTCAAGTTGATTGAAAACATTTTACAAAGTTCAAAGTTAATATTTATCTACTTTTTTTATTTAGTAGTATTACAAAAAGTTGAAGAACCTTGAAACATTCCACTACTTATTATTATAATTTCCTATAAACACTAAACATTATTACATTTTAAAAATATTTAAACTTATTAAGCAAAATGTAACTCATTAATCCGTATTGACTTAGATATAATTTATATCTTATAAGTTAATTTTTAATAACAGTAATATAAATTATGGAGCTTATAATTTATATGTAGCATGCGCGATGTTTTTTAGTTACTCACCGTACCTATATGTGTTATTAGAAAAACAAAATTACTAATAGCATAAACATATAATACCTATTATACACTGCACGTTACACCGTCTCCGATCAGAATAGTTTATTGTACCCAATGATTAATCACTGAACTCAAATGTAATACATCCATTACAGTGACTGCCGTACTCAATTACGAGATAGGTACACTCGAAACCTTCTATACTGCGCAGAGCGAGAGCACCGATGTTTCGTAGACTCTAATATAATTACCTCCCCCAAAAAGGATTTTCACATTCCCACGTTTGATCAGTATTATTCATGAGTCGGATTGTATTTAGTTCTATTTTTGTGGTAAATAGTTTGTTTTTTAAAAATCTTATGCAGACTCATCTCATTCCGTAAATATAAACATTTTATTTTATCAAAAGGTATTCGGCAAAAATGTAATCAGCAAATTGTTCTTAGTTATAACATTTGGTCATCATTAATTGGCATTTTTAATATGTTGCATTGTTTACTGCATGATAAGTATTATCACGATATGGCAAAAGCACAAACAATATTTAAAACATTGATGGAGGATGCTGACGATGTGGTTACGCGAATTGGTTTCCTTATTTAAATGTAAGCCTTTCACAAAAAAATCGACTAAAGCTCCGCTAACAGCGAGCAGTAATTATTTAGCTGGTGAGCGAAAAAAAAATCCCCACTGTCTGTTGCGGTTTTACCGCACAACTGTGATTGTTACGCGACGGGCTTAAATCCGGAAGACGTATTAATGACTTTATACTGTATATAATATTATTATATTATATACAATGCATAAAATCCGTAAAATCCTTGGACGTCTGCTCCTCGACCACCCGTCGCATACTATTATAACTACAATGACGACTTGCGCCGAAGGTTTTATCGTCAGTCTTCGCTCAGCAAGTCAGTCACTGTAGTGACTTAAATTAACAAACCGCATTTGTATTTAATACATATATACATTATACACACGTATGTATATATACGCATTCGTGTGCACGAGTTCGGTTAGCCCGTGGAAAGTTACTAGATTTTTGTGTCCCGTCTTTGAGGATTATACGAAACCGAAGAGATAAGAACATAATAATATTATTATTATTATTATATGCATCGCAGCAGCTGCTCCGCACACCATCGCAGTCTCGCGTACCCTTAGATTAATCACAAACATTCGAATTCGATTAGCGTAATGGCTTAGCTAAACATTTGTCACGGCCGATTCGTCTCCCAGGCGATGCCGTGTACACCTACATAAATTACGAATGACAAAAACTGTATATGCGTGCGTTGTCGTCACGAGAGCGAGCAAAATATAATATATATCGGGGAACCGGAACAGCGGAAGTGCCGAGACAAACGATTTCGATTCGTATAGATTGCGTAATGTTGCCGTTTCCGTTTACCTACGTCGTGGCGTCTATACGAAGTGCGTACGTCATCCCATCGGTATACCGCCGCAAGACGATTCTGTTGTTGGAGAGACGGCAGCGCGCGCTCCAATTACTGCGTCTATAAATCAACGTTTTTCAATTACGTCACGAGAGCTGCAGAGCTATAACTTTTTCGTTTTCATTTTTTTTTCGTAATTTATTGTCTTAGCGAATGTGTAACGAAAATCGGCTGTCGACGGGAAAATTTATTTTTCACCGTCCTTGTTTGCATTTTAGGCTAATTTTCCTTATTTGTACACCACTCACCACACCAATGCTCAGTAACCTACCCACGTCAGTGGATATTTACACCACTTTAATTTACCTTTTTACTACTTGAAACAGCATGTGACGGGGTGCACCAATTAAAAGCGAGACCTAACTTACTTATACACGCACATGCAAGGCACGTGGCAAAAATTATTGTTAAAATTATTTTTTTATGCGATACCCACTTACCCCTTACCCAAATAAATGCTATGAATATATACATAACAATAATTAAATATAATTTCCGAAGCGTCTTCCTTAAAGTTTTGACAAGTTTCATATTTTTTCCCTTTTCATTAAATCGACTTAAATGCTTTTAAATGACTGCGTAGGAATAATTTTAAAATACGTCTTTTTAAACGTGATTAAATAACTTTATTTCGTGTTTATGAAGTGTGAGAACTTTCAACACCCACATTAAGCAACAATAAAATTATATTATTTATTTGTTTGCACTGTCTACCCGTCATTTATTTATTGCGATGGTTTCATAAAAATTACGTTTGTGTCTTAACTCAATATAGTACAATTAATCATTTTATTATATTCATGGGCGTGCGCAGACTTTATTCACATGCATCTAAAAAAAGAAGGCCCGTTACCTCACTAAAAAAAAATCACCGAACATAGTTTGCATCACTTAGGATAGGATGCTCAACGTAATTTGATTGATTTTAAAAGAAACAATACCTAAATAGATTATTCAAAAAAATGATTTTGAGCCGTTAACTTTTTATTTTACCACATGTATGACACAGTCTATAATCTAAGTTTTCGATAGTATATACTTCTTAGCTTTTTCGCTTCCTTCAGAATCCAAAATCACACACAGTTTTACAGTAGAATATAATAGGAACCACATATTATTATGGTCGGTGATTAGAAACCTTAGAAAAATAATTATTATTTTATAAATAGTCTGAATGTTGCTACATAGATAATAATATCTACGTGTTGCAACGTCGTAAAACTGTGACAACAAGATTTAATTATACGTCTATAATCTATATACTATTTTAGATTTTCAATCTAAATAGAAATCCTAATAAAAACCCAAATAGAAACTTAAACAATTTTTTTTTAGTAAGTATTTGTTTAATACTGTAGCAAATATTATCAAAAATCCTTTGGTATAATAAACATGGGCTCTTCACATGAAGCGGACTAAGTAACGGCATATGCTGCATTTGCCCATTACGCAAGCCTATGATTATATTTGAATATGGTATATAAGCCATAAAGTGATCTAAAGCATCAGTGCCTATATTAATATTATAATATTATTTTTCTAAATAAATACAACTGCATAAAGTTACTTCACTTACCGAGCACAATCTTTAATTTTCCAATCTATAAATATGAGTTCGTGAATAAGTTTTTGCTCACTTTTGATCTTAAAACCCTAACATGGGACTTATCAAACATTTTCATTGACAAATTATTATACGAGTAGATACATACGAAGAAGAAAATAATACTGAAGTCTGAAATAGAATATTATTATTTATTACTATTGACGATACTGAGTTATCTGGATATTAGAATTCCACGCAATAAATAAAATTTCCATGCACTATTATAGTTTGTAGAGCAAATAGCATTTGCTAAATGGGATGTTCTAAAATGCAGAATGAAATTATAATTTCATGAAAACTCTTTAAATGCTTTAAGTATGCTGCATGGCGTATAATATATTATTCATTGTTTTGATGTATCTACACCAGTTGATGTAGCCGTTGAATTAGTTGACAAAAACTTTCCAAAACGGGTTCTTGTGACAGGGTTCACTTTTCTACGACAATACAATTTTTTCCAGAGCTTTAACCTCAATTTAATTATACCACATTCACGAATCCAAGTACAATGGACCCTCGGAATAACGCGATAAAAGAAGTTGTTTGTTCTCATATTATGCCTTGTCGCACTGACAAGGGATTTCGATGCTATTGAAAATTATACAGAGTAAATAACATAGGTACCTATTTAACGCTTAGTTAATTTAAGTAGTTTGAGGTACACGTATAAAAACCTTTCCATTTCAACCACCTTTAATTATTATTATCATGACCACCACGTGTAATTAATAATTTAATTAAATAGATAAAAATAAGTACATTACGCAGGTACTTTATTCAATAAATGTATTACTGCAGTGTCCATATTGCCAAGGTAATAAGCTTGTGAAATAAAAAAACAAAATTAAAAATGTTATAATTTGTGAGTTATATGAGTAGGTAATGTTTAACGGAAAATGTATAATGGTATGTTAATAAAAATCATCACATTCAAAAACAGATTTTGAACTGATTTCTGAAAAAAAAAACTGATTTTTCTATAACATTTATAATAACATGTTTGTTCATTATTACTACACATGAAGAAACTATTGAGAAAGTTAAAAAACAACTTATTCAAATGCTATTGGAACTAGATAAAAAAAACTTGTTGTGCACACTGTCAATTCCTAAAATATGGTTTAAGAAAAAGATAATAATAATAATAATAATAATAATAATAATAATATATTTTCCATCTATACTTTCATAACTTCTACTTCTTCTGTAACAAATAATTCAAATAACTGCAGGAGCGAGATTATTAATTATTATAACATATAAGGTATAACCTACTCAATACTACGGTTTTTATTTTCAAGGACAATATTAAATAATATAAGATAACACAGTCTATTTTATGAATTGGTGTAGCTTAATGATGCTTTAATAGTATAGTCTGAAAGATAAACTAAACACGTGGGTATATACAGTACTTCAGCAGATGATGAATCGACAACGCCTGAGGTTGAGCCGCCTTGGAAACCAATCTAAAAAATACAATTCTATCATAGTCTTGACGAACTTGACATTGTACTCGTTCACCGGTAACAGTGTTATTATTGGATTCGTTTGCTTGTCTGCGTGTCTCGAAGAATTCGTTAATTTGACCGCGCACAAACTATGCTGCTGGCGTTTTTGTAGTATCGTCAAACCACTGACAGCGAATTTTTACAAAGAGGTATATTATATTAAAGTTTAAATTGTGAATAGGTGTAGAATGTAAGATAATATAACTCTAAACTTACACATTCGTTTCCTGTCTAGCTGGACGGTAATATTAAAAAGTTGAAAATAAACTATATCATGGAGTTAAATGTGTGATCAAATTTAGTGTTGTGGATTCCTATCATATTATAATAAAAACATCTTTGTTAAAATTATTTACGTTTATTGTGAAGGTATTATATATTATGTTTTACAAAAACGCATTTTAAGTAAGTTACGCAATGTAACAATATAGCATAGACTTAACTACTTGTGTATGAATGAGAACTACATAATGTAATTTTAAATTGTAATTAATTTTTTTTTCATGTTACACAAAAATTACATTGTTTATGAAAGTTTCATGAAAAATGTTAAAATCTATATGTGTATACTAAGAAATATTATAATTTATAAGTCGTATTTTAAAGTCTAACCGCCTGCATGATAACTAAACAATATTAAAATGTATACCTATACAAAAATCATGATATTTTTAAAATTAAAATCAATATTTATCGACATACAAGAAACGGTACAAGACTTGTGGACATGCATATATACCTACCTACATTAATATGTTGATACGTTTGACAAGTGTCAATAGTCATATTTATACATATAATTTACGTATTTTTTTTTTTGTATTAGATAAAATTGTCTAGGGCATCAGAGGCCATTGGACGGATTACATTAAGATACATTTAAAATTAAAATCTACAGTTTGCAGTTACATTTGGGCATTGAAAAGAAGATACATAAAGATATAATGGTTGTATATAGGAACATTGTGTATTTTATATTTTCTTCAATAGTTGGGTTTCTGCAAGGAACTGAATGAATTTGAGGACGTTGATGGGTTCTGGTATTTGGCACTTTTCTCTTTCCATTTTGTAAGTTCTGAATTCGGTTAAAATGTATTTGACTGTGAGGGGCACAATTTTTATGTTGTTCATAATGCTATTTAGTCTTAATGATTTAATTTTGTTGCCATTTATTGCAATTTAAATTATCTTATTGTTGTGAAAAAGGTTGAAAACCACTGCGTACTATACACATTGGCCTAATATACCTAAATATTATAATAATTCGTTTGACATTTATTTAGATAAATCAACATTTTTGAAAAAATAGTTTGCTTAGCAATTTACAGTAAAAAGGTTGGAAAAAGAGAGGTTTGTATCACCAATGAATACTTGCTTAATTGGTATTAAAATTTAAATAATTGAAAATATGGTCTTTAAGTACTGATACTTAAAAATTCCAAAAATTAGAATTTGAATAAATTCATAATTTAAAGAAAATATATCAACCAAACCATTATGCTTGGTGACTATTCTTATTCTACCACCTAGGAACGTCGTACTCGAAGCCTACCTACTAATTAGTAGTTATATAATATTATAGCTGTTAAATACTAAATAATATTAGCGATTGGGTTATTATCATATTGTGATCATATTATTCTTTCGCATAATATAGTCTACCAGTGACCAGATTTAATGTACATTTTAATGTATTACAATACACAGAGGCGAAGGACTTAATTAGTATCTAATGGAACAATATTATATTTATATGTATATCGTATGTGCTTATACTAGACTTTTACGGCACGTAAAAGCATCATACTTGGTCACCAGATTAGGTATAAACGTAACCAGTGGACTCGGGAATTACAGTGTTATTACGACGACCGCGTTAAGTACACACGTTAATGTAAGGTAATTTAAATGGGCGTTCTTGGGAGTTGGGGATAATATTATAAATACCTCACCCTAAGCCGCTACATAAACTCAAACTACGATTACCGCGATAACTGTATGTTTACACTTCAACAATATAATATAATATTGTTATTATTGTTATCCTTCACGCGACAACATATATTATTAGCAGCTGATATCGCATCACTTGGAGACCGACTTCGGAATCAGTGAGTGAAAAACTCAAAAGGCATTACATAAACATATTATATGTTGATTTTTGAGCATAATTTGAGAGAATACAAATCTAAAATAGTGGAAGTTGAGACTTGAGAGTAAAAATGAATTATTTTCATCTATAACTGTAGAAGCATATAATTTTTAGATTCTACAAAGCGCCGATGAATCATGAATGTGTTAATTTTACAATGATATGTGTTTTATTTTTTTGTGACTAGATTTCAAACTTCGGTATCTTTTTTCATGGAAAAGTGGATCTAGTTTGTGCATTCGGGTGGTCAAAATTAAAAATGCTTTATAGTTTTCAAAATTGAAATACTAAATTTACTATTAGGCGCTTATGCCAAAAATTTGATTTTTTTTAACTTTAAAAAAAAAAAATAGCGGAGTTAAATCATGAATTGTTCTTTGAATATTAGCCTTTATCAGCATTTTCTACACACCATACAATTTTCAAAGTATTGCGACTCACTTTGAACTATTTATAGGCGCATGAAATGTTGAAAAACTAATGTCGATAAAAAAATGTTCATTTGGTCAGAAAACTTAAAAATGTAATACAAGGTTCCTTATAAGTTATTGGAAGTGGAAATTAAAAAAAAAGTTAAGCGTAAGTCCATAGTAATTTTTGTGAGCGTTTGAATTTAGAATTTAGACAAATCTCGTAAAAATCACAATGATTTGCAAATTATTTCGAGTTAGAAATTCATAAAAATGTTTATTTTTATATCTATAATTTTAAAATTTCATACAAGATTTCATATTAGTTTATCCATCTTTATCAATAAAAATCTACCAGAAAGTCAAATTAAATTTTGAAATTTTTACAACATTGGGTATTCACTCGATTTATCGTGTAGGTACCGATTTTCTTATTTTTTTGAATTCAAAAATGAATATTTATAGATACTTTAAATTAACACCGTTATATGTTTATTTTAACAATTCAAAAACTTGATCCAATTTTCAAAATATTTTGGTATGTTTTAGCTGTTAACGCATTTTCTTAGTTTTTTTTCCATAAATATTGATAAAATTACTTTAATCACAGTAACACTGACCGTCTTCTGTCAAAATCGTTTTTCGTATACAATGATTTTATATCGTTGAATTCAAATGTAACACCATCCATTACAGTGGCAAACTTGTAACCTTTTTTTATTAAAATTGCTGTATACAGAAATTGCATTTAGAATACATGAAAAAATATTAAAGGATTTTCGCAATGACCCGTTTTTAGATATCAATCCAATAACCATACACAATGACCACTGACCCTTATATATATTATATCAAAGCATTCATACAAACGTCTTTGTATATACCATAACATAATTTTGAAATTAACAAAATATGAATTCTAAATCGCATATTCTAGTTGAAGACTGTTAAAAAGAAGTTATAACTACTGTTAGACCTTATAGAACTCGACTTTTAATTAAATAAATTTTTCGCGAGTAGATCTTTTTAGAATTTAAAATGTGTTATTCCCCACTCGTTTTCTCCGTAATTTCGCATTCAATAAAATAAAAATACTTAAAAGCACCCAAAGCTGCAAAACCAACCCCATCACTGGATGTGAACTTTTATGTGTTATATTATACAATAAAACCTAAATAAAAAAAAAAACGCCGCCCACCAAACGAATTCATAGTATATTCGGACTATCGCATAAAAACCTCGTTATCGTTGAATATTGAGTCCGCTGCAGTCAGCTTAACAAGTCAAAACCTACAACGATAAAACACCGGGTCTGAAGTAAAAAAGTAATAAAATAAAATATAAAAATTATGTACGTATTTACCTTACGCGGGCACAGCGTTAAAATGCCTGTTAAAATAACGCGACTTGCCTGCTCGTCATTATAATAATAGAAAAACTAATTTTAAAAAATAGGCTCACGTCTCGTGGAGTGCTATCCATTGTTATCATAATATTATTATACAGAAAAGCAATAATGTATTTTTCTCCCGTATGATCCATCCTATCGTGTACGTCACTCGACAATGTTCGTAATTCATTAGTCGTAACGTCGTCAACGATTTGCAAACGAGAAAGACGTCAATCGATCACGTCTGTGCAACTGTGCATAAAAATATACGTAACCAAAGAATTTCGGACGTCAATTTCAAACAGTAAAATATCGATGTGTTTCAATATTCATTAACAATTTTAACACGTTTATACATAGTACACTGTATAGAATATCAGGTGAACTCACCATCCTAATCAGCCGTCAAAACAAGGCATGGCCGATGTTCTGCCATAAATATCATTATTATAATTTTAAGTGCTGAATTTATAGAAATGCTCAAATTTGTCGTAAAAACGGTATTTAATAATTTATATGTGATATTTACAATATTTACACATTGCATAAATCATGAGTTAAGACTTAACATCAATACAACTGTCTGATTTACAGAACTCACAAATGATCATCGTATGTGGTACTAAGTTATTTTCTTCGCTGTCCATTTTAATTATATTATTAATTTACTGCACAATTGCGATTGTATTATAACATTATAATTATATACAGCAGGATATTCGATTAAATAGTTTGACTATAAACGTCTAATTTAAACTTCTCTGACCTATACAAACAGCTGTTCTTTCACCGTTATTTCAAAGGTTGGATCGTAGAAAACTTATAGCACATTTGTTTAACTAAAAGTCTGTGCTTTAAGCAAATTTGATATGTATAGTTGAACCTTTGAATATGAAAATTATCAACTCAATTATTTTTTAACTCGATATAAATGAGAGGATTTTACACGATATTCCAAAGTCTTGTCGTAAAAAAACTAAACATTAAAAAAGTGTATTAAGCTAGATCATAAAATTTTTTTTTCTTTATTTAGCAAACGAGAATATTTTTAATACCACAACCGCTTCATAATAAGTTTATGGAACATTTACCGTATTATAGTGCAATCAACAATCGTATGTTATTCTGAGGCTTTTACTTGCCTATTGAGTGGTCTATAAGTATAGGTATTATTTGAAAATCCGGATGTTTGTCTAAGCGGAGGATCTTAAATATTATGTATATCATACATGTATAATAGATGGGTCATGTAAAGTTTACACTGGTACTTCGAAAGGGATTATTATTTCATATCGCCAACTTTACGTCAGTTCCTTCACATCGACATCATACAAGCTGTTTCTGTTCATCAACTTTAATAAATTTTAACTGCTAAAACAATATAGTAAAGTTATTTCGTGAACACATAAAATAACTATACGACCCTTTGGTAAATAGATTTTACATCATCTGTAAGTAATGTATGGCCACATCGTATGTGGTTAACATAATATTATAATCATTCATATTTAGTAAGCATAAGAAGAATATTATTGTTCGTCGATTACAAAAGTAAAATCGATAATCAGTAACAACCAATGACGATAATCCTAGATATGGTTATGCGTTGGCGCACGCTGTGTTTTAATGACAATAAGCTATTTATGAAACATTAAATTAGGTACCTATTCAATATTTAGAGTTTAGACGCCATGGTTATTAGAATCGTATATTATCGTTTATAATGTAATAGGTATGTATTATGTATTATTTTTCATGGAATACCTAATCTATGCATTAAAATTTAATTGACTAAATAAATAAATAATAGAATATGTAAACCAACGGAACAGTGAATATTATAAATTATAAATGATTCGAATACCCATCTTAATAGTTAATAGTTTGTTAATTAGAAATAGCTTAAGCAATTATAAATTACAGTATTGCCTTATTTTACGATAAATTCTAATTGAACTGCAATATTAAAAGACCATGTTAAAGTTAATTTTTATTTAAGTATTTTTAAAGATAAAAGCAGAAGGACAATTACCAAATTCTATCTAAACCATTTTCCTAGTCTATTCGTAATAATATAATAATATGTATTATACGATTCAAAATTTTTTACAATTAAGTATTTTTTTTTAAACCAATGCATGTTGATAACAATTTTTAACGTAGTGGGAACAATTTTTAAATTGGAATGATAGATTTTGTGTTATTTATTTACAAAATACAAATGTGAAGCATCTTAAATATTTCTTCGTACATTGGACAGAATATAATATAACACGTCATATTATTATGTATAATATTATTTTAATGCAATTTCACTACAGATTATTATTGAAATTTCGTTTTTGTCCTTTATGTTTGAATGGTTATGATAAACTTATAATTACTATGAGCGAAGTGAGGAATGTTTTGAGGTTTTACAATGTTTCCTTTTTTTTGTTATCTGTCATAAATTTTGAACCGAAAATTTGCTTCGGTATCTTAAAAGATGAAAGTGGTTTGAATATTTAAATTAGTATTTTCTAATTATGATATAGATTTTCAAATATTTTGTTTTTCTTTTGTTTTTAAATTAAAATTTTTTGCTTTGTCTTGGTTTTTTAGAAAGGTTGTTAGTTTATCGGTACCAAAGCTTAAGAGTGGCATACAATATGTTCTTCATAAGTTTTTATTACAAAATAAAATAAAAATCGTAAAAACACAGGTAAAATATATAAATACGATAAAATCATAAAAAGTTGGGAAATATTTTGTAGTCATGAAAATATATGACATTTTCGTTTATTGCCAAAATGTCAAAAGTATAATAGAAAGTCCCTCATAATTTTTTCTTACAGCAATTAATATTTTCTAACCACACGTATATTAGTAATTTTATTGTAATTAAAAAAATAAAAATCAAATAGAGACATCAAGTAGATCACAATTTTCAAAATATTTTTACTAATTTTATTCAAATTTATTAACACCAATCAACGATACGTCATTATTGAATTATTTACTTAAGTTTTATCATATGCTACTACATTATAAAATGTTACGTCTGTGCTGTTCAAAGTCAAACAAAGGTACTTTTATAACAAAAAAAAACTATAGGTATTTGAACTATTTAAATATAAAGTTAGCAATAATGACTACCCATGGTCCCTGAGATGATACTTGGAGTATTTCTTATGTTAACTGAGTTAAATACGGCAGTGTTGTTTCTATTATTGAGTTACGTAAAGCTGTGACACATTTTCAAGTCTAATTAAAAATATATGAGATTGATAACTGATAAGAAATATAAAAAGAAGAAATATCCATTTATATCATATTATACAAAATAATGAGTTAAATTTTTAGATAAAAGGGGAATTTTTTCTCCCATTCTTCAATTTTTAATTTTATATTTTTGCAGTCCAAATTATCGCGGAGAACATTTATGTTTACACATTTCCATAGAATAAGATTATTTTTCATATAAATTATGAATTTATCAACACGAACAAGTGGACCATACCTCAATTCTGACAGCTGTGGGCAGAGGGGGTGGGTTGTTGCCATCGATAGATGCACTACCAACACGTCACTTTGCGTGATATGCTCAAGCGGATATTGTAAAATTGTAGACGAGTCATATCGATGTCACGGGCAACAGCCATTACGGCCGTCGTCGTAGGGTTGTTTCTCCACGACTCGCAAGCATGTCCCACGGCAATAAGCAAAGACTCGGGTTAGACGTTTCACCGTGTCCAATTTATTTGTCGCAAACAAGACGTGTAAAGGCTCATTGTATATTACATACAAACGATCAAATAATTGGAGTATGTTCATAAATCATCACAATGTTTCTTCTTTATTCGGAACATGATTGAAATTATGTGGTTTTAGAATCGGCTCACAATAAAAATATTCTCGACGACAATATAATTTTAAATAATAGTAGTAGTCAAATATTAATACAATCGATTAGCACTCAGTGGTGAGATAAAAAAAACCAGTGTGTGTGTTACCAGTACGCGCGTGGGAAGTTGAACTTCTTTTGAACGGTACACGTGAGTGAGTGAAAAAGAAAGAAAGGCATGGATAGACTGGAGTAATGAGGATAATAAAGAAAGAAAAGAAACAATGTAAATTATATTTTTTTTAAATATTTTTTATTGTTTTTTATGCTAATGATTGATTATCATTTTGCTCAATCGGTTTAGTATAGTTATGATTGGCATATGATGACTGAAATACGAAACGTACATTTGCGACTGAACATTATCCGCATATCGCGTAAAAATTGCATCGATTGTTGTGCCTGATTTAGTAGTCGATATTGTTGGATCATTATTCAGTTGCATAAAGTTACGAGAGGTGCTGAATCAGAAGATGCAAAATTAAAAATACAGCTACGACAATCCGCGGCTGCGCACAACGACGTGTTCGGGTTCGTACGGCCGCCCGTTCGCTTTTTTTTCCTCGCTACCCTGCGTAAAGAAGTTTAACTTCAAAAAATAATACAGTAAACAATTGTAAGAATAATAATATTATAGTTTATATAGTTATGAATAATAATCATATTTAGTTATATGACTTCACGGCTTTCTACTATTCTGCTGCTGCAGCCTAAAAATCTCAATCATTTGTGTGACGAAAAAACTAAAACAATACCTGACATAATTTAAAATCTTCAAGTATTTCAACTGTAAGACTTCCTTCTATTGGTTTTTTTTTTAGAAAAAATAGTGATTGTAAATAATTTACTTTAATACCTACTGTAGACACTTGTCTTGTATTGATTGTAATTTTTCATAAATTAAGCTCATTAAAATAAAAATTGTTTCAAAAAATTTACAAAAGCATTCAATTTGGTAATTATTTTTCAGTTAAAAATTCTTAAATATTTATTTTATATCTATGACTTAACAGTTCATTTTTTACAAGGTTTCTCATAATTTTCTTCGTACGCAGTACCAAATAGTTGCATTTAGTATTTTAGTCACAATATTTTTTTCGACTAATTTCAAGATATTTACAGTACTAACCTATTGCTATTCTATGGAATAATATTATAAATAGTAATACAATGTCGTGTTTCCACCAAAAATTAGTCTGTCCTACAAAATTTAATGAATAGTGAATATAATACAAATATAATATAAAATAGACTATAATATTATACTTCTATATCCTTAGATATATAATATGCTAATTCGCCCTTTTTCTTTGTTCATAGTTGTTTTTTTTGCCTACATTGTTTATCATTGAATTAAAACGTATACGTCCATTATATTGAAGACTTAATTACGCGTGAGCCGTGAGTATGTACACTCAAAACATAATATAATGTGCATCAAAATCAAAGATCTCAGGTTTAGTTATTAATTTATTATCTCAGTAAATCTACTAGTGTAATAAATAACTAACCAACTTATATTTTAAGCATTCAAAAGTATTGTTATTTTAACTATACATTCACGAGTTGCATAACTACCCAACTATACATAGACACGTTTACACTCATGTCGATTCGTGCAGATTAGGACTACTACGTATTATGTAAAATAATTAATTAATCTTCTACTAACACATTTTTGTTTTTGTTTTCTCCCCAATATCACAATAACGACTACTAATGTACCAATATGAAATATATTGATTTTTTTATTGTATTACACCATTACCTCACTGAATTTTATTCTCAATGTGATATTTATATAAGATTAGAGAATTCAGTTATAAATTTCAACACATTATGTTTTGATTTTACATCAATATTATTGTAATAAATTGTGTGCACATTAAATATATCGAATATTTATTTAAAAAAAAAAAATTAAAATAAACATCGCATTGAAGTTCCTTGCCTCTAGAATGATAGTCCATTATAATTAGGTAAGGAATACTTATAAGAGAGAAAAATCAACAATAAGTTATTTTGAATTTATAATAACTTACCAGCTTCAGAGGATATAGTGCAGAAAATTCGTAGACCCCACTAATAAATACGTACTATATTTAAGAGGTAGACGAGAAAATAATATAGTTCTATAACTCGTATAATATACTTTAATAACTAAATATTAATTAGCCGATCAGGTGTATTCGAACTTCGTCAGCATTTTTATTTACAATTTCGACATATTTATTTGGGTGTTTATAAATAATTTTAAATGTTTTTCATCATGTTATATTTAAAAAATATCTATATAAATATGCATAATATTTTACCGATATATTATAACCAATTAATACAAGGACTATTACATTCGTCAACAAACAAGGGATGCATCAGGGTCATCCACATTTTCACTACTCTCATCATTTTTGTTTTTTTTTATTTGTTATATTCAATTTAAATGTACTCGACATGTTTAAACAGGAAATATATGTCAGTGGCATTAGGGCATTACCAATACAAACTGGACTAAACTCATTCTTTCAGACGAAAAATTACACTTTAAACAATATTTATAACTCAAAATAATTTGTGGGTGCTCCCAATTATCTGGTAGCGTAGAATGGTTTTTTGCTAAAAACACAAGTTTATTAAAAAAAACCCAATCTATTTAGGTAACTAAAATTACTAAAAGAGTGTTTCAATCATCGAACCTTTTGTATTTCAAAAATGAATCCATTGATTCAATCACTATCATCTATATCAATCTTTTAATTATAATTACATAATATTTTACAATGTTTAATTGTATAAGACTTAAGAAATATATGAAGTCATTCAAATATCTATTGTTCATTTGATCATTATCATTACAGTAAGTTATCATTTGTATGATATAATACAACTTTCGTACTGATATTAAGATAATTCATTATATTTATATCTAAATTAAAATGTAGGTACTACTAAAATGTAATATGTCATAGAGAGATAGAATTGTAGAAAGCTATAAAGGTCATACTCTTACTTATTAGACAATTACGGTTTTAATTTGAATTACGAAAGAATGCTACTTGAAAATGTATTCTATCTTAAATGTTTACTATAATAGAACATTCATTTATTATTTCTCATTTAGTAATTTCTATGAGAACATTAGAACAATGACACAATAATTTATTAAATGTAATATTGGAATTTCTCGCCTTTTAAATAAAACGTCAAGGTATAAAAATATAAATGAGATAAAAATGATAGAAATATATAATTATATGATCACATTTATTATCTATTATAATGACAATGATTTTTATATTGCAAGTACAACTTATTGAATTACATTTAATTGGAGGAAAGAATAAGTTTTGAAAATAATAGAATTCAGATAAAAAAAAAAACGTGATACATTGAGAAGATACGAGATTGAAAGATAAATATTATACGATGAAACGTGGATAATGCATTACTGTAATATATTTCTGTTTTACCAACTAGTACAGAATGATGGATGGATTGAAATGAGAAAAAAAGAAAAAGAAATAAAAATTATGAGTGACGTGTCTGGTAAAAAAAAATACTTAAGAAGCGAATAAAACAATATGAAGGATTAGTTTTGGCTTAGTGAACTCGAATAGTAGCAGACATGTCAACCACGTGTAAAGGACAATTATTGACAGTTTATGAAACAAAAACTATGATGGTTTGAGGCAAAAATAAAAATGAAAATAAATAATTGTTCAGATATCACTGTAATGCTGTATTCTACAAAGTTGGAGAAGGGTATACATTTAAAAAATAATACCCTTTCGAAGATTTCCTAACGAAAATATTATTATTATTTTTTTTTTTAATGATATTTCTTATTGTTTTCACACAACATCGATTAGTAGCTGTTCGATATTTAATGTAAGTATATGGTGGTTTGAAATCTGAAGAACTAATGCAGGCCAGTAAAATTTTTTATTTTTGCAAACATTAACGCTAAATATGATCAACTCATTCGAAACAAAATATAAAAATACTAAACAAATAGGTAAGTAGCTAACCACTCTGTTTAATAGTAGTGAATATTTCATCATTGAGTAAGTCACTGTAATATGTGTGTTAGAATTCAATGATAAATCATCGTATACTAAAGCAATGGTGTAATCAGCTTTTTTGAAAGGGGTGGATGATATGAAATGTTTGACTATTCTCAGACCAATTTATATAGCAGTTAATACACTTGCAATGCTTCATCAAATATGTTATATAATAAAAATGTCATTGGGAGACATAACGCCCCTCACTCCATACCACCCCACAATGGTGTGGATCCACAATCAACTACCTATGAGCACGCTTCAGTTGATAATAGTAAAGATAATTCTGGGCGAAGACAGTTTGTCACTGTATATTACTAAGTTTATTTTATGGTATATTTTTCTAAATATGATAAAATACACCATAAAGTAATTCGTTTTACTAGGTACCTATTTGTAATACAGAGGGTTTAATTATTTTTTTCTGAAAATATTGCATTAAATATATCATTATTATGTAATACATTATAATAACAGTATGTATATTATTTAGATCATATTATATAATTGGTAATTAACTTTTGAATTAAGACCCAATAACCGTACAACTGTGTGAATAGGTTCGTGGTATAAATAGGCAATAGTATAAAATCAATCTAAATGTTTTAAAAATATCATTATGTAAATAAAAGTTTCAAATCCCCACGAAAAATAATCAATTGTGAATCCTTAGGTATAATGATTGAACATTTTATAAATTATTAGCTACTAAATAATTTTCAAACTTTTGTGGCCTTGTTTAATATTGTCACATTTTAACATTAAAAAAAAAACTAAAAATGTAAATTAACTATAAATAGCTCAAATAGTGTCAAAATATTTTTAAAACTTTACAATGTATAGAAACTGCTAATATAAACATTTAGTGAAAATGTCAAGTAACTACGGTTTTTCGTTTTTGAAATACAACATATTAATAAGAAAATCTTTGGATGAGAAATCGTCATCTTCCGCTTGAATTTCCAATCTCATTAAAATTTAAGCTTCAGATTCCCATCAAAATATTTGTGGATTTATGATCAAGTTTTATTTTTTAATTCCCCTAATTATAATTTTTATTTAACCTTATAGTATGTTTGCATGTCTTTGACTGAGGGAAATATTTAACATTATAAAAAAAAAAAATTAAAATTGTGTTCATAAGTATTTAAATACCCCCAAGATATACTTAATAGGTGTATCAGATCTATGATATAAATATACTTGAGCAAAATACTATATTAAGTTTATTTACATAATGTATAGGAAGTTTTAAAATAATTATTTTTATAAAATTATGAAATGTAAATAAAATACCTGTTTTAAAACAAAAAATCTAACATATTTTTTAATTATCAATATTGAATAAAATATAAATTAGTGGCTTGGTGTGGCGAGGTGTCTACATTCAGTTGAGTACGTTCTATGAGTGTATATGCACCGCCCGGTGTTGCTAGTTCCCGGGTGGGTGACCATCCTGGATTTTTAACAACAAATCCTTGCCACACCTACAACAAGTGTTCAAAATCAACCAAACTTCCCCCTCTACAGTCCCAATGACCATAATAGTTCTACCCCCTACCGTACCACTCCTAATCCAAAGGCCTATGTTGCCATGGGCTCCCCACTTCTCCCTAATAAAAAAAATATACATGCATATTAAGTTTTAATTTAACCGTACATACTTTGAAATTGATAATTATAATTAATTTTTGAATTATTTTACTACCATAATGGCGTAGTGGATTATAGTTTATAGTTATATCAATATAAGAGTATTATTAATGCGTACATGATGGATATGCCATAAGTAATACAGTGGTGAACGCAGTATATTATGTAGAATTTCTTAGGAGAACGATTATAAGTTATAACTCATGAAATATTATAAACTGTTACCTCTTGAGAACCATTTGTTTTTAATGTCTATAATCATACTATATAATTTATTGTATATTTTTACACAATTTTTTTATTTACTTAACAATTAAAAAAGGCACGTCGTTTATGAACGATAATGTAGGTATCAATATTCAATGCTTCGCTCAAAATGTTAATTAAAATTGTAAATTATGTGACCTTTTATTATTGATATGAATTGTAAATTGTCTAGTGATGTTCGACAATTACGTTTATGTTTTACCAACCCACACTTTGATCTTGGTTATATGTTTTTTAACGATCCTTAGTGTAATACTAGTGGTTAAATTGTTATAGTGGTGTCTGTGTTAAAATTCAGTGCTCAAGTCCTCAGTACATTAAATCAAATTTAGTGAGAAATGATTATGATAACAATAATTCGTTTAAGAGCCTTTTACTAACGACCATTTTCTACATTAACCTTTTGTTGAAAACATTCTGTCAATAATTATCATCTATAATAAATAAAAAACGTATCTGTATAAAATACGCTTGTAGAGACATGGCCTGATCGCAAACACCCAAAAATATATTAAGACTGAACAATTTATAGGTAACGATTCTTTGAATAGTATTGAAAAATCACTGATAGCACTAATGTATGTATGATTGAGGTATGAAATAATAGAACTTAATATTAGGTAAATCTTTTTAAACAATATTTTGTTTAGGGATTTAATTACTTGAGACTGTAACAATTAAAATAACTCTACATATGACTACCTTAATATTCTTATATAACATGAAAAAATTAAAAATTAAAAAATGATAACGTTTCTCTACAATACCACTAACATACAAGTATAATTTAGCACAATATTACTTCCATGCAAATTAATACATAATTTATATTTGAAACAAAAATATTATACATTGCATTTTTGAAAACCTAAAAATATCTTTCTGTCATAAATCAGAAGTTGGATGTCTCTCTAGGGAACATACTTACGACGGTTTTTTTGATCACATCGAAAATGAACATTTGTACCTTTTGAAAATAACACAAGTACAATAAAATATTTTTAGTAGTCAGATATTCTTTGTTCAATGTGTAAATTTGACTTTCAAGTTTCCACCATTGATTTTGTTTTTATATTACGTTTTTTCTTTATATGTTTTTTGTGACTGTCTTAGAAATTAATTATCTTAAAAGAATAAAATATATATAATAGATTTAAAATTATAATTTTATTTTACAATTATTATTTTCCATTTTTATGATAAAAATGACATTTTTTATGTAAATTTTCTTTCCGATAAGAATGGTAAGCTAAAAATATATATACGTATTTTCCAGATGTCTAAATTATACATCTAAGCAATTAAAATACTAGTAGACTATTATGATTAAAATTAAATTATTTTAATTCAACGTAAAAATTTTTAATTAAATACTTTATGATAAAGTCGTTTTCTTTCAGTGTTCTCAAGAAAATTAATTTTTTCCCTTTTACCACTGCCATTCATAAACTGATTAATTTGTGTAAATAAATTGTACGTAATAAATTATTAACACTACTACACTAGTCTTAAATCTTAACAGTTTATACGCTTTTTAAATAATTTATTAAAAATGGGAGCTTTTAATTTTTAAATAATCTATGTTTTTATTGAACACTTAATTTTTAAATTCTTAAATTTGTAGCTTTATTCGAATCTATAATTTTAAAATTCTTTCAACATATAAATCAAACATTATCACAAAATATTAGCTTTTGTAATTGAAACTATTTTGATGGTAAATTGTAATACTAGTGTACTTGATATCTTTATAAAATAATAGCTGTAGATATATCTTTGTTGATTTTATAAAATGTACCTATATTATATACAAGAGGTCTATAAACTTTATAATTCAATTTTAAATATTTGTATATGCTTAGTACCAATCGTACAGTTTACATTATTTGCAAGCCCGTTTCACTTTCTATCTATTATCTTGGTGTAAATACTCTCGTTCAATTACAAAATATATCTCAAACCAAGTCAAAAATTCAAGCTTCCTCGTATTGACAACTTATATTGACTTATATTGAATTCACTTCTTTCAAAAAGACCACTTTACACTATATCGAGCTCAAATCTCCTAATTATTCCTCATTCATGTTAGTGTTTCTCAATCAGTTGTAATATCCTGCTACATCATCTTTAACGTAATATATTCTGCCAGTCAGTCAAGGTGCTCAAAAGCATTCGTATCAGAATTCATCGATGGTAAAGTTATCTATACTATTAACACATATACAATCATAACCAGTTAAAGTCTTCAGAATCTTCTTGACCTTATATCAGCCTGGTGCACAAAGTGGACAATTATAGTCATCATTGATAAATCATCCCAATTCATGTTTAAGCTACACTAATATTTCTCTTGATAATAATTTAATTACTATGTCCAACAATGCTCACTACCTAGGTCCAATCTTGGATCAATAGAATACTTACATAATCTCAATACATTACAATTTAACAAATAGTAATAAAAAATAGTTTAAAATCAAATACTATTCATTTATAAAATCCTATTAATGCGCAAATAAACTTAATATCTGGAAGGTTGCAAAACCTTCTAACCTTTAAAAAATTCAAGTCTTCCAATCCTACACATCAATATTTAACACTATAATTGAAAATGACTTTTATATCTACAAAATATTTTGCTCACTTTATCTGTCTTATCTTAATCCTACGGTTGACCAGCTAATTCCCAATAACTAAATTTTACTGTTAACCAGAAACTCAAATAGAATACTTCAGCACAAATGGTGTAAAAACTTGTCTTCATTAATTCATTAATTCATAATTCTTTTTTTTTAATGAAAAATGAAAAATACTTTTGTAAACCATTAAGTAGGTACGTTTTCTAATTCAAGTATCTCAAGAAGCCACATTTACACGAATAACTCTTTTTTTCACATAAATACATGTATTGTAAGTAAAAAAATAATTACAGATTATGTAATTCTCTATCAAATTTAAAAAAAAATATATATTTTTTTTTTGTACCTATGGTCTTCATAAATAGTATTATAATATTAAATGGTATTTAGTTAAATAAAAATTAGTTAAACTAATCAAGCATACTTAAATTACCTATACTACACAATAATGGCAAGTTAAAAACTGTAATAAATTATCCAATAAGTTAAATGTTTTTTTTTGTATCTAAGACAATAAATATTAATTGTACAGCTTACTCAGACAGTATTTTTATTTGTAATTACAAAATATTGAATCTAAAATATAGTTATTTATTTGCATTTGGGTAAAACAACTGTGAATAAATTATATATTTATAACTAATAATAATAATAATAAAATAAATATATATATATATACCTGTCATGGCTACCATTCCACATATTATATGTTATTAATTGCGATACCGTATTATTGAATTTTCACAATAACTTGTACTTGGGTACTGGTGCAAAATTATAGTGTCAATGATTGCCCAATTTATTGAGGTAATGCAAGTGATAATTAATTTTGATTCGTTTAGTTCAATAAAAAAAAATAAAGCAGAGTTATAATTTAATAACAATTAATTTAATTTTTGAAATGACTCCGTCAAGTTTCTCTTTTTTCTTTAAGCCTGATTTTCATACTTAGAGAAAAACAATATTATTACCTGAGGTAATTTTAACGTAGTGAATGTTTTTTTGGAATGTTTACGAAATACGGCTTACACCAAAGTGTAGCACAATGCACAAAACAGCATAGTGTTGTGTAAATTAATAACATTAACTATCAACAGTATCAATGCACCTACTTAAATAAATAAGTGTATTATTAACGGCTTAATGAACTAATATGGTTAATGAATAAACAGCTATTCTAAAACTCACCTTTGGGTAGAGTTCAGAGAGAGAAAAGATTCTTAATGTCTTTACATGAGTGTTTTCGATTTTTTTCTATTTTGAGTATACCGTGGGTGTGATATTATGGTATCATTGTTTATCGCACGTTTAATGTTATTACTGATTTTGAGGGAAATCGTCAATTTGGTGAATGTTGCGCATACTTAATGAATGTCGGTAATATCTGTTAGTCTATTTATGAAATATAGCTATTATAATTTATATTTAATACCCAGTCATGAAATAATGAATTTATTTTTAGTTTGTCTACTTCTGCAGGTATTGGTAGAATACCTGAATGATTATTTGGATCTTATAAAAATGATACATTTAATCGTTTATTCCAAATAACTTATAATATTTATCATGATGAGTAACCATATTACATTATGAATCGAATAATAATTATTATACAACATACCACGTTAAATGTTAAATTAACACCACGAGCTGGTGTTCATAGTCGGTAGTCAGATAGTCTTATAGCTATATTATGTTCAATGACAAAAGGTTCACCATAAAATAAAGTTCACTTTAAGATACTTTTAATAACTAGTTAAAATGTCAAATACAGTTAAATGTGTAATTTATATATGAGTAAAATTATAAAAGTTAAGCTATGAAATAAAGTGAAAAACACTTCTAATAGGTACTACCAAAATAAAATATATTATTGTGTCTTCAACAGTTACACATATTAACTGAGTATTAATATAAAAAGTTTTTAGTTATTAGTTATTAGTTATAATGAATTATATTTATAACATGATCGAATACACAATTTTAAGCACAAAACATAATAATATTTATTGATTTACTTTGATGAAATATATACTCACCAAATTATATTTTATTATCCCTGCAGTATATTACCTACGTTCTAAATTATATTATTTTATACATGTTCTTTATTATTCTGTCTATATTATATGTTGTATAATAATTAATATTTATTAACAAACATAAAATGTATGAACCTAAACAGAGAATTAAGTACCTTATCGGTTTTCGATTGAAATTCATAGCATTAATATTAAATGGTTACATTAAATAATTCAAAATATAATATTTTATTATAACTCAATATAGTTATACATTACTTAGATATGATTACAGAATAATATGGTTATGTAATAATATGTATAGTAGGTAGGTACCTGTGCGTTGTACATAAATGTAATTTGGCAATGTACAACATATGTCTAGATTAATTACTTCGACAACAATTACAGTGAGCGATATTTATGTATATTATTTTCACAAATTATTGATAAGTTACTACTTTTATACTGTCGAACTTACGAATAAAAAATATGTTCGTCTTGTTATTAAATTAAAAACGTAAACAGGAGTATAAAAGAAAACGACTTACAATTAAAAATAATAATAAAAAACTATTACCATTGTGTCTAAGTATTGTAAATAATATCATCTATCAATTGTTGATGGCTATTCATCGGATAAGCTCTTATTCGGTTTCATAAGCATCAAATAACTTATTTGTGATTTATTCTTTAAATAAGACTTATTGGGACATTGAAAAAACGGAAAATGACATATTTTGTTATCCGGCTGTATATATTCTTTTGTAACATAAAAATATTCGATAAGCTATACATTTTGAGAGGTCATATTTTTCTAATATTTACGTATACAAGAGATAGAAAATAATAAGATCGTCAAATACAATATACATAAAGGTATAAAGCTACCTAACTTATATTTCAAACAAAACTTAAAATATACTCAATGAATTTTAATTCTGGGAAATTTGAAACAGTATTTCAGATACGCCTTATTAAATTTCTGACCGAAAAGTGTTTTGAGTTTTTCAAGTCAAAACTTGCATACTATAGTCACTGAATTTCCGGTAACAGTTGAAGAATAAAGTGTTGAGAACACCTAATAGGAATACTTATTGAAAGATAATATTTATCAGATTGCTATTTGCCTTATTATGCCTTTGACAATTATTATGATATGAATATTTTTGTTTGTCATTGTCGGCTAACTTAAATATATTACACGAATTCGGTGAAGAAAATGAACACAATAAAAAGTTCTATAATTATGCAATAAAGGAAATTTTTATAAAATTACTTGGGTAACGATTTTAGAAGAATAATTGAACGATACTGATCAATTTTCATTTTCATTTTATGGGGAAAATATTTTACATATTTATGCTAACTTAAGGTACAATTAGTGATCATAAATGTATCATAAGATCCAATTAATTTACCTAGGTTTTTTTGTATCCTTCAAATTAATATACTATTACAATCTGTACAATGTAGTTTATAATATTGTCAAAATACACACAGTGTAGACTAAATGTTTAATAAACATTGCATGCACATTTAAAGACACACATTATTGTGATAAACATAATGGTTTTAGACGCGTGTAAGTGTGTTTTTAATTCATGATTCAGGTAATACGCAGTAGACTATTTTTTTATACAATTTGTCTATGTGCCAAAAACATTACAACTCTTTAACAAACACAAAAGTAACAGTATAAAAAATAAAATTGTTGTTGTTGTAGGAAAATAAGCATTTATTTTTTAATTAAATAGAATGTAATAACTTATACATTTACATACGATGTATCTACCATTATATTGATATTATTATAATAATATTATTTCAATATTGATATAAATATATAGATCATAAATGAAAATTTTCTTTGTAAAATATTGTATCATAAAATTAAGTCGTTATAAAATTATTAAATATTTATGTAACAGATGTTCGCTTTCTAAAAACGTTCAGACTTTTGATTTCACTTATTTTTTAGGTAGTGAAAGTAGTAAAGAATTTCGCTTTTAAATTTTAAACATTATAAGTATATACAGAAAATAAAAATATTAAAGTTACTTCCTCGTGTATTTTTAAAATTCATTTCCGGAACTGTAATCCATGTGGATTAGGTTAGGTAATGTAAAATTTGAAAGTATATTACATTGCGTATTCGCATTCCGATATTTTCCTTTAAAACCGGTTTGAGCCAAATCATCAAGAATCATTAAGATCCACACAACGGTTTAGGCTAGGTAAAAAATTAATCTCAAAACATTGCAATATACTAGGAATAGCCAATACATTAGCATTGTTAAAATTAGTACTACCTAGTTTTATATTGAGTATAAATTGTGTTTATAATATTAAGTTTTTACATCTTCAAAATATGATAAAATATTAATAATTTCTAAACTATCATTAAGTCTAGTAGATATCTTCGAATTATAGTATTACTGTATTAGTTCAATGAGAAAACTTAAGTTATTATATATATATGTAAACAGAATAATTGTTGTCAGTCTTACACTCAAATTAACCCATATATATTTTTTTAGCAGATTTATATTTGTTTTTGTTAAAGATAAAATCACTGATTTTATCAGATTGTAACTAGCATTATAATAACGAATACGATGCGAAATCTAGTCCATACATTACTTTAGTCTAAATATGTAACTCAACATACGTATTCACTATACATATTTCGTGTTTATACTCGTAATTAAAAAAAAAAAAATTATATTTAAAATATGCGAAAATATACTTTAAAAAATATATATCTTTGTACCAATATGATGCGGTTCGTGGACCTACGCCTAACTAGCTAAATGTATAAAAGAACATACCAACTAACATACCAATACATTATAACCCTAATAATTAACTATATTATACCCTATCTATAAAAATGTACCCATCTACCTACCTATTTAGTATCATAAATATACTATCGTAAATATTTTTACTGCTTGCTGTTTTAGATGCTGAACTTACGTTATAATTTGTATGCCGTAACTATATTAAAATATATTTATATTACCTATAGCTTTTATTTTTGTTTTTATACTTAACATGCATTAAATTAAACATACGCCATTATGTTAATCTATCAAATATAGTTTAATTTTTACGACTCGTATACATATTTTGTGTAATACTATAATTATATATCTTAGAGTTTATTTTCATTCACTAATTATTCATGAAAAAAATTTAAAACTTTTTATTTCAAATAGGAATATGTATACACTATATGGAAGTATACAAGCTATTTAAATATTATGTATATTACAAAAAGATATATTAAAATCGATATTTTCCTATGAATATTGAGAACATTGAAAATATTCATTCACTATATAATTATAATTTAGGACATTTCAGGGTTGAACTAACCAACAGCTAAAATATCTGAATAAATTTTTTTTTTTTAATTGGTAAAATGAATAATAGTAGATATTTTTGATATTTTTTAAAACCTGATAGCATTATGCATTTATATTTAAGTATGATTGTCGATTTTATGATACAAATAAACAATATTTATAAAAATTGTAAACATAAATATATTAATAACTTTCTTAACAATGTTACATTTTTCATAAAGCAATTATTATCAAATTAAAATATGTTTTTTAAATGTTATTCAACTACCTGAGAATAATGTAGTTATTATTAATATTATCTGTTTAACCAGGTTGGTTTAAATTTTTTTTCTAATTTGGATATTCTAAATCAACATATTTTATCCCAATACCATGTAAAAACACAGGAGAAGTACAATTCCCCAACCTCTTATATGCTGAAGTGATATTTAAGTTAGTAAAAGATACATAGGTACCTATATAAATTAATTATTCAGCGTTATTACTATAATAGTATGCGATTTACACTATTATAAATTGATGGAATGTAAAACCTATTAAGAGTACAACAATATCATGAAATAATCATTTAAATACTAGTGCATGGATTTCATATTCGTAAAATATTCTACATTTTTATTTAGGCATAATAGTCATTACAGTGCACCTAATAGAATGCATGCATAGCTCCGACTCAGCATATAAAAAATAATTTGAAATGGGAACTCATTGCAAATTAAGAAAAGGTATTTAAAATGGTTTTTTGTTATAATGGTAATTCATTAAGCGTTTTTAAATTGGTATACATATGTATGCTTATTTTTGTTCAGTATAAAATTCAAACTGCGCCTTTTAAGTTTCGGACGTTACGGTTATTTTTATATTTTTTTTTTTTTTTTTGCTCCGAGGCTATTAAAAAGTATTTTCTATTTTGTTTTAATTTGCAATTTGTATGTTTTACATGGCGTTGTTTTTATTACATAAACGCATTATACCATCGGGGTGAAATTTAGATGGGTCATCCCGTGGCCGTGGGTGGTTGGTGTGTCCGCTCACAGTATACCCAAATCCTACGAAAGACATAATAATATAGACTAGTGCGTTACAGTTACGACGAGTGTACTAGTAAATAAACTGACTGTAATATATCAAAAAGTAGTATAGAAATATGAATATTCATGAAACTCCAAATACCCATAGTATGTTTTACAATATAATATCGTTTCACAGACGATGGTTATATAGGTAGGTACTTCTATTGACCGATAGTCCCGGTTACCACTGCAAGTATAAACATCAGACCACTGTCCAACTAACGAATAATTTAGCAATTAGTTCACGGCTTTATTACAATATCGAATACACCATAGGTATTTCAATGTTATTACATCAATTCAATCGAAACGTTGTTAATTAACCTAATTAACCAAGTCTCTCCAATTTACTTTGATAATGATGTTTTTGTTTTGTTTCAAAAGCAGTTGATTTTTAGATTTACATTTACATTTTGGTCCGGTGTTATGAATTTATTCGTGAGACATCACATTGAAACAAAGACTTCTCTATCTTTTACAGAATTCTTGCGCCTTGTTTTTAATAAGTTTGCATGATTTTAAATAAAACCACAAACGTATTCAAAAAACTTCTTTTGAACATTTTCAACTTAAAAAGTTTGTAATGCATTATATCAAAATATGTTGAAGTAGGTAAATAATGAGGTAGGTACAAACAAATTTGTACACATTGTAAAATATTGAACATAGCTATCTGATATTAGAACAACACAATCCTTTAAAAAAAAAAAAGATAATACTCAAATCATATTTTGAAAAGTATATTCAAAATTAAACAAGTCTGTGAAAAATAGTATTATACTATAAATGGCTTTTGTTCCGTTTCATACATTACATACATTATGTATTACACATTTTACATTTATCATTAAAAAAAAAAGTCAGCTTAATATGTTTCTACAGTTTCTAATTATTTACAAATTTAACATTTTTGTTATTTTCATGTTGGTTTAAAATATCATAATATATACCCGAAACAATTTTTTAATTGAAAATCAGCTCTGCTGGTACAAACGTAGGTGATATCAATTTAAGTTAAACGTTTCACATCATAATATTATAATGTTAACAACTAGCAATTTTGTATTCATATAATTATTTTTATTCTGGTAAATAGGTACACAATTGTAAGTTAAACTGAAAGAAATTCCATTTCTGCAGGTTGTGGTGACGTTACGTCATTAGTCAATTCATAAATCGGATTATAAAAACAATTTTGATGGTAAAAACATTTATCCAAGTCAAGTAGTTTTTAGAACTTTTTAAATTAGCAATATCTTTCTGGAATAAATTAATTTAAAACGTAATACATTTTTTAAAAATATGATTTTCGGGAATTTCCTGACATGAGTATATTTCTTAAGCTATTTATTATCAATATAATTTTCACAGTTGTTGTCATATGTTTAACTACTAGTATACATTTTTTTGTAGTTTACATTTTTCTGTTACACCCTGTTTTATTTATTTATTTATTTTTTTGTATTCTCATATGCTTATTTCATTTTAATTTGGTTTCACACAACATTTCACAAGTGAAACAGCCAGTGACGTGAATCGCTTATAAACTTTTCGTGTATATACAGTATACTATTGATTAATGTAACATTGGCTAGATAAATACATCATAATTAAAAAAGAGAAAATAAACTAAAATATTCATAGTTCAGAATACTAGATATCTACTAGAAAAAAGAATGCAATCTTTTTTCATGAGACGTAGGATATCAATACATACTATTTGTTTCAAAATATGTAACACAAACTTTAAAGTCAAACTCTATCCTAAACCAAAATAAATACTGCACATTTAGGACTTACGGTTAATATAATATATCATTATTATGCAATATAAATATTGGGTCAAAAATCTAATAATCACCGGAGAACCATTTAAAGACATACTCTCGGAGAACACATGTTCCCATTAGTTAGGTTGTTCTTTGTTTCAATGAAAATCTAAACTCTAATTAGTATACTGAAGGTAAAAATATTACAAATCGATTAAATATTTTACCATCACTTCAATATTACAGTCCAAAATAATATAGAATGTGTCGGAAGACTATAATTATTATTGAGTAACAGACAATTTATAACATAATATTATATAAGTACATAGTTCAACTATTGACACTAGAATTTATTAAAGTGATTTAATAAAATTACAAGGTTTCTTTAATAGAAATCATTGTGTTTTGATATGACTTGTAAATAATTAGACCCTCCGTTAAAAAAATGAAGTGATCTCTAAACGTTCGATAAAGATCGTGAGAGTACCTACGTATAATATCCGAGTGTGCATCGATCATGGCCCAAAAATATAAAGTCTGCGTAATTGATTTTGCACGCACAGTTGTGTTGCAATAGTCGTCAACTTTAATGCAATGTTCAGAATTACCTGTACTGCGTTAACGATGGTGTACGAAGACAGTATCGGCCACTCCCAAGAAAGCACTGTTAACGGTCCGCTAATAATGCACACCATACTGTCAGCGACGCACAAGTTTAGCAGCAAAAGGTTGTTGGAAACCTTATGGCTCATGGATAGAGCCAGAAACACACATAAATTCGCTGTGGTGCCGATTATCGCCACAAGCACCATGTGGACGGCCATTAATGACGTAGCTATGGTCGAAAACCCATCGTCTGTAAAATGTTTGTAAAAAAACACATTAGGAATAAGCTTGTGAATGTATTTTGACCTGATAAAATTAATGAATGATATAACACCAAAGTGATACTAGTTAATCATTTTCGAGAACAACCGCAAACCATTTGTACGTAAGAGGTACATCTCGCAGGTAAACATAATTTCATAATTTTGGATTCTGAGCTGAGCGCTGTATTTTACAATGATGTGTGTTATTTTATTTATTTTGTTGTGTGTCATCAAACTTTACCTTTTGGAGCAGTAAAATTATTTCAATCTTCAACTTCATTATATTGTCTAGTAGAAAAGAGAATCTAGTTAATACTTTGGGAGGTCAAAGCAAAAAATTCCCAGTACTTTTCTTAAAAATTTTAAAAAAAATTTTAAAAATAGGGAAAAATGGAAATTGATCAGCTAAACCTGTTTTCGAAATAATGCATTTTGTTATTTTGATGTAGTTCAAAAACAAATAATTGTACATACTTAATATTTTCACTAAATGTTTAAATTATAGTTTTGATAATACGTGGGTGCTCAATAAAACTTTCAAAATATTTAGATTAAGTTTAAGCTATGTATAGGACATCAACATTTTCAAATATCAATAAAAAATGTAAGCTCAGTCAATTTTGGAATTATTTTGAAAAAAAGTTGAACTTACAGCTACAATAATTGGTTATGACTTTATGAGTGTTTTAAGTTAATATTTTGACAAAATTTGTTAAATTCACTATTTTGATGTTAAAAATCTATACAATTACTATTTTTATATGTAAACCTAGAAATTGAAAACAAAAGGTAACTATCGTAATTAGTTCTTACTGTCACTGTTTCTTACTAAAATCTTAAAATTTAAAGAATGTTAGGGGTATTATCAAACATTTTTTTATTTAGTTTGGACATTGTTTTGACATTTGATATTTAAGCGAAGAATAACGATTTGAAAGCGATGTCTTTAGGAAAAATTAATTCAAGTTCTCATATTATTAATAGGTAGTAAAATAAATTACTTTAGTATCAATGTAAATACATAGTATAAAATACTTATAGTAATAAAGGCTGATGGACAATCTCCGCTAAGAATCGTTCTTCGTTCACAATGATTAATTATTATTAAATTCAAATTGAACACATAAATTACAGTAAATTACTCCTCAATGACGAGCCACATTCAACACCTAGTACCTGCTGTACAGCATAGCAGTTACCTACTTTCCTACATTTTTATTTACTATTATTTAGGTACATACTACTATTATTACAGGCTGCAGAGTGCCGGTTGTTTAATGTTAGGTATAATAATAAGATAACTAGTTTGTCAAAGTTAATGAAACTACTACGCTCACGCTCAATGCATACACAACTTTACACAATACAATTAAATGTAATAGCACACCAGTTACACATACAAGTTTAAATAATTATTTAAATTTTTTTCTTTATATCTGTAGAAATAAATTTCAAATCAAATAAAAAATTTAAAAGTTTACATTTGAGTATTAGTTACAAATGATCATAATTATTTTATTTTGTATGTCTAAATACTTGCATTAAATAATTAATGATAGACTATGCATACTATGGGTCTACATTATAAATATATAATTAAAATAACATATTTATTTTTTTATGTGTCAATATAATATGCATTGTAGACTGTAGAGTCATACAGTATATCTGCATAAATATATTTTTACAATTTTTAAAAATAAATTAATTTAAGCTACATAATATTATGTGTGATAATGATTATTATTTATTAATAAGCTATAACTAAATTTAAAACTTTTAAAAATTACTTAATATTAGTCTAGGAGGAAGACAAGTTCATTTGTACATAAAAATACACAAAATATGACATATTTTATTAACTAGGCTTAACAAGATTTTAGATTAAATGTGATTTTGCGATGAGAACGTTTGGTTTTAAAAAAAAAATTTTTTTTGTTTGTTACACCATAAGTAGTCAAAATAAAGCTTTGATTTTTAACTTATGGCACTTATGAGAAGTTCTTTAACGTAGTTTTTCTATAACGGCTCATAAAAAATTTCACTCAGTCAAGAAACTTTAAGAACATTTAAATTAAATAAACAATTGGAACTTTTTTTTAGCTCCTTGTGTAACTATAATAGCTTAACAAGTATTAAATATATATAAGTATATAACTGCATAAAATACCTAAATAGAATACATTAAAAATTAATAATAGTGAACATAAAACATTAAATAATATAAAATAGTTGTTATTTTAGTTATTTTACTGCAATTTTAAAAATATTATAGCAAGTACTTCCAACTTTTTTAAGTATGTTAATATATTTCATACACACAATAACACTTTCAAATTCAATATTGTCAAGCAAAAATTATTCAACCTAATGCGTTACTATTAGTATAATAAATTACTTTGATAGGTAGTATTACAAATATATCATATTATTATAATATAATATTTAGTAATTTAGTGACAGACCGTTTTTATTTAGAATTATTTTTGTTATAAAATGATGTAATATCATTGAATTTAAATTTAACACATCCATTACAGTGACCCACGTGACATCTAAAGTACAGTAGAGTGATACCCACTAGTCCACCTTTTTTTTGTAATGGTGACCTTTTTTTCGTATAATGCAACGTAATTTGTTATACAGTCATTTATCATAGTATACTCAATTTAAAATAAATTTTTGAAAAGCTAGGTTACCCCTCCCTTCCCAGAGCCAATGCATATTTAGTGTTGTAGGCCCTTATTTTGAATATTTTGATGTCGTTTTTAAAAATTACTAAAAAAAGGTTCTGGTTTAAATTTAAGTAAAAATAAGTATTTTTAAATTGTTTTAAATTTGGGAACCCTAGGTAACACCATTAGTCTTAACGATTATCGTTAATAATAAAATATAGCACAACTATTAACTTATAATAATGATATATCATTTAAAACTATTACAAAAAAATGAAAAAACTGTTACAAATCAAACAAAATACAGCTATACATTTTGAATTTATAGTAGATGTATCTTATCTTAGTTAAAAATTAAATACTTATATCATTGGGGAGTAGTTTTGATCTAATATAACTACGAAAGTAATTATCTAAAACGGAAGTTGGTGATTTAATTAAGGGATTATAATGATATATTTAAATTCGTTGATAAATAAAGGTATACATAAGATATTCATGAATATTATTGCAATAAGGTGATCGATAGACACTTGGATTCACAGTCTTAAGAAGATTAACTGATCTATGAGCAGAAGGGGATGTTTGGAAGTTTTTGATTTTTTTTTATGTTTATAGTCTAGCATTTTATATTGTAGACTAGACGTCCTTTGTAGCATACTGACTGAGCCCCTGCACGAACAGCGACTTCATCCAGGCACTACCGATATTTAAAGTTACAAAACCTTTTTTTTAATTATAAAACTAAGGAATGCAAAAAAATAAATTTCAAAATATAACAATACATATATCATATAATTTCTGCTGCAACTAATATCTACTAAAAATTATGAAGATAAATTCTTTATACTGGGCAAATAAATATTTATTTAACATTGATATGATTTATTTTTAAATATTAAAATAATAAATTATCTATTAAAAAATCAGTATACATTTATATATCTATTATGGTAGTATAAAATCAACGACTATCATAAATATATTTTATCGCGCAGTATATTAATATTGGCTAGTGTCGATAAGAATTTAATAAAACTTGTAACAGTAAAAAAACTTATAGATTATTGAGACAGTAAAAAATCGAATTTAAAAACAAAAAAAAAAAATTTTCACAAAGCCTATGCTTTGGGTACCTGAAATCAGAACTGACTTAAAAACATCTTAAAAAAAAATAAAAATTGAATGAGTTTTGTTTTTATACTGTTAATACTCAATACTTTCGACATTTTTTAATAATGATTCCAAGCCCGTTTAAATAAATTTAAGTTTTTTTCTAGTGAAAAAAAATCTTCAAAAGTTTTTCAAAGTGCTACTTACAATTAAATTGTGAATTGTATATTAAAGTTGATGCTAAAGAGATGAACATTTTAATTTGAATGTTCTTTTATTTAAGTTTAATTTTTTAGTGAAACCTCAATACTGAAGGTCGTACATCAAAGTTGATTTAGTATACGAGTTTATAAAAATGTTTAATTGCGCAGAATAAACAAGTAGTAATTAAGATTTTTAATTTTTTAAAACCCCATAAAGAATTCATAGAAATGATTAACAGTGAGTATTAACGTAGATGGGTACGTATAATGATAAAGAATAGTAGTTCAAAATAAAACAATTTTTTTTAAATATTTGTTTTATTAGATGTTTCTATGAAAACAATAATAATACATTATAAATAACATTTATAAGGGTGGGTAAATCTCATATTAAAAATTAACATGTTTAGTTAATAGTTTCTTTAAAGACATTTTAAACCAAAATTCAGTTTGCTTTACCATAATAATACTCGAGGGACACTTCAGCTAAAGTTAAATCGTGTAAACTTTAAAGAAACTCTAACAGGTATAAATGTGTAATGTATAATGCATTACGTAATAACGAAACCATAACGATATTTCCGACCATCACCGGTTAAAATCTAGAGAGCATAATATTATTTCTTTTAAAAACATGTATTATTTACTCATAAATGCTTAATGAACAAAACATATTATTTCAAAATGTTTACGAAACAAGTGAATTATTGGTTTTACCATAATGAATCACTTCTTCGTAGGTAATACCCTTTTAATTAATATTTCTGCGTACTCCGGTCAAAACAAGCGGCGTGATAGATTAAAATAATTTAATAATATTTCATTTATGCAAATTATAAAATATTTGAATTCGTGTGCATACCTATACTTTTTAGTGTATTAGATAATAAAAAGAAGGAATTTCCTATTAATTATGGTATTATAAAAGAAACAACTTTAATACATTATCAACGCAAACAAATTCATAGTTTTATTCACTTTTATATTTTAGTATAAATCGTTTAATATCACTTTTGTATTCTCTGTTATTGAGTGAAGATATTCGAAAATTGTTGTCATTTTATTTTGCCTTATAAGTTATAACCGTATTAGAAAAAGTGTTTTTATTTCAAATGTACTTGTGTGTAAAATATCATAATTCATAATTAACAAGTATCGACTCATGTTTGACATATTTTATAAATTAAAAAATTTGTAAAATCTGTATAATTGTTGGTACTATTCTCAATAGTATACACATAATTTAAGGTAAAATAATACTATTTACCTACACAGTTTCAAGTAGTAGCACGCATGTGATTGTTATTAAATCCAACCAAATCTAAGGTATTTAACAACAACAAATATAAGGTTTAATACTTTTTGTGATTTATGGAAAAAAATTTTTTTGTCAATGAGTGATATATTTGTTTTCAACTAATGAAGTATTGACCTACTAATTAAGTACAAGCCTTTCCCACTTTATACTTAATATGAATTAAAAATACTGTGAATACTGAATTGTGATCGTAGCTTATTGCAAATACTAAAATACCTAACTATAAACTATTAAATACATTTAATATTCAACTAGTAAAAGTTTGAATTCAATGATTGATGCCCAAAAAGTTTAACTTCATTTATAACATAAATCAATATTAGAACGATCTGATTCTACCAAAGCAAAACAACTACGAGCACAAAAATATGAATGAAAAAATAGTCAAAATTAAAATTGTCTAATAAAGTAAAGAAAGAGTATAAATCAATTGAGAGGTTATCAGAGTAATATTTATTATCTTGATAAATATACATATATATATATTTTATAGGTAATTCACCAAACCATTTTAAGTGTTTAATTTTTAGATAAACCGCCGTTTATTATTTTTTTAGCATAATAACCTATTTCAAAAAAATTATAAAGAAATCTCATTCTAAATAATCCATATGAATTACTAATCAGACTGACTATTAGTCGTTTATTTATTGATTGTTAATATCTAATAATATCATTAAATACCTACTTACTGGGTTGTAAGGTCTACAGTAAAATCACATATGGTAAAGTCCCTCACTACATTTTTTAATAGGTTATATTTAGCCTAGGTTTAGGAAAGTTTGACTACAGAATGAGAAGTGCAAACAAATTGCTTGTTATATTTTATTGTCTACAAAGACACCGTGGATAACAGATGGTTTACTCTAACATCGCCTTAAATTTAGAACGAAATAATAATTTATTATTATTATTTCAAATCATCCTCTTTAATTATTAATTTTTATCAGACTATATCAGTAAATACAGTTCAGAAAATCATTCATTATTTTATATATTACTTTATTGCAATAATTGTATCCTTCAGAGATCAGTTGCATTACTTATAAACGATTTCTCACACAAGTGATGTGGAATAGATACTTTATAGTTACTAATATTGGATATTGCAAAGAAAATATTATATTCATAGTGTGTAATTAATTTATCCATGTCTTTGAGTTCCATTTGAAAACGTTTCATCAGAACTATCAAAAATAAAAGCAATCCTGGTGACTAGGAAGTCATCGTAAATTCGTAGAAAATACAGTTTTTCACAAACTATTCCCCAAGCTATTTAAATATTTTAAATAAAATACATTCCTTACACTACAAACGATAATTTTTTTCAAATAAAAATAGAGAAAAAGTTTTTTTACATTTTTTTTAAAAATATTTTAAACATTGAAGATCTCACTATATTATAGATACCTACAACAAAAACGGAGATATCACAGAAAGACAATATTTATTACTATATTATACAATACGAATTTATAATAATGAATTATATTTTTGAAGATATTGAAATACTGATAAAGATTTTCTTTACACACCCGGTGTAGTTTTCAGTATTAAATGAATAAAAAAAATATAATATATAATATATGTGTATCGTAAGCGTCTGTAAATAGTACAAAAAAAAATTTAAAGAAAAAAATAATAGGAAAGCAAAAAAATTAAGGTATCAATAATATTACTATAATGTATAGGTATATATTTTACAGAAGAATACATTATACAGCATTTATTACACACTATATTCGTAAATTCTAAAAATAATAATATAAAATATGTTCACATGTTTCAAATAAATATACGGTGGCCACGGGTTGAAGAAATCCACAAACGTGAAAGTCTCAAATGTAATAATTGAAAAGCTTGTCATAGTTGATAGTTAGGTACTTTGGTATTCAAGGAATTTAGCTTTTCGCGAATTCTCAAGATTGATAAAACTCATCTCAATATCGTGGCGGCCGATACACCCATTTAACCCATCCCCATAAACATACTATTTATTCATAGAATATTGAAAATTATAAATATAATCGAACCTCAAAGCACATATTATAAGTGCATTAGTTAGCTAATTTTAGTACAGGTTCATTTTATATTCTGGTTGGCGCTATGAATGTAGATATTGATTAAATTATGTCGATAAAAAAAATGTTTGTTTGGCTAAAAAACTTGTAAATGTAATACACTAATACAAGGTTTCTTATAAGTTGTTGTTAGTGGAAATAAAAAAAAAAGATGAGCGTAAATTCACAATAATGTTTTATGAGCATTTGTTATAAGTTCAGTAGTTGTATCATGCTTGACAGACCGTCTTCGCCCGGAATCGTTTTTTGTGTACAATGATGTTATACCATTGAATTCGAGTTTAATAAATCTATTTCCTGCACTGACTTCTCTAGAAACCTAATGTACAACAAGGGCCGCTTTTTTCGTATGTAATTCATAATTTCTAGGCTTTTCTCTCATAGTTTTGTTACAGACTCACAAAGTTAACATATTTTTATTAAAAAATTAAACATGAGTTATATATATTATGATAGAATGTCACTATTGACTGCAAATTGTACAATTCCAAATAAGTGGTTGATTGAAGGATTAGTGATTGAATCTTACAATTATAATATACATAGCATGTCTGGTTGCGAAATCCGCAACACGCAAGTATAATAAAACTTTACTTTTGCAATTCCTGGAAATGTACCGAAATGTAAGGATTACCACTTAGTGGTGCGTGACAAATACGAAAACAACATTTATATACAAAAAAAAACAACTACAAGGAAATTGACCAAATTGCGGGACCTCTGGTCTAGGAAAAGAGGAAGGGGAAAACCACTTATAAGGAAGACCGCAGTACAAAATTTTCAGATGTACCGTACATGAGTCCTGCAATTATTATACAACTAGGTAGCTACATATTATCATAACTTGTATTTTATTGAAAAAACATAAAACAACAATTTAAAATTGTTCTTGTGTTGTAATTATCTATCTTGAATTAATTAAAAATACTTCATCTATATCTTGACTATTAGTAGAGACAGTAATTTTGTAAAACAGTTTTCTTAAAACACATGATTATCTAATACAAGTGTAATGAAATCAAAATAAAATTTTTAATTTTATATAGATTTTGGTTGGTATTGTTTTGTAAATAATTGGTTATTAATTAACATGTATAGCCGGTTAAATATTGCACACACAATTGTATTATTTACAAATCTCAACTATAATAATCTAAATTGGAAATTAGAACTTTTAATTCCAGGACCACTCCTATCATTAATAATATTATCAACGGTATTATTACAAATTGTGCAAGTGTGTATAAAATGGATTTTATCGACTACCATTGTTATTAATATTGATTATCAGTATTTCCGCAAAACTTCGATAGTGACTTATTAGTTTGAAAACTTGAACGTCAGACAAAATATATTTTGGAGCATGTTCCTAATACTATATAGCTGTATAATGAAAGTTATTAAACTATATAACGTTACTAATAAAGTAGGTACCTATATGAAATACGTCATCAACATCATCGATGCCAGACAGATGAATTCTCTTCTATGATTCAAGTGCGAAATTCAAAGAACGTGATATAAATGAACAGTGAACACCCATAAAAACCCGACAAAACTTCTTATATTACAAAACACTCAAGCACTCATGATATAACAGATTATTTATGTGGATTTTATCTAAATATCTATAATAAGAAATAGGTACCAACAGTAGTTATTTAACCTATCGATAAATATCAAATAGTATCTACTAGCATTTGAATTGAATAATAATATTGTAATTATCCTCAATAACTATTGTTGACGATGTGATAATTTCGTCTAAAATCTGAGTAGGTACACGTTAGGTTACTGTATCAACCGATATCTATATCATATAAATTAGATCGTACGTCTGAAATTCTGGTCTATGGCCTACTGACCCTGACTGATTAATGAGATACAACATTGAATATTGTTCAGCCATTAATTTCATACGATCAGCTAAAGAACATAATATAATCTGTTACAAAATGTGTAATCGCCAAAGTTTCATATTTTAACGAATCGGAGAAATCGTTATTATATACTATTAATTTCATACTCAGCCACATGTGTGACGTCCTCCAACATGATAATGCCTACAGCCCTATAACTACGACTAGTATTAACATTTATAATAGTGCATGATAAGATATTATTATTAATATACTATTATGTATAAATAAATATTCGTGAGGATTTTGGTGGCGCGAGGTCACGCGAGTGTATAAAATGATCATGAATAGTATCCGCCATTAATCATCACTGTTAAAAGTGCAAATAATACCACAGAACTCCATTTTAACGTCTTTGTAGTGGCCTTAGTATGATATTATAATAATATATTCTACCTACGACGTAGAAATTTATGTAACGGTTTCAAATGACACAAACAAACTTACAAGTTACTAACAGAAACTTTTTGATGTTAATTTTTCAGTATTGAGATTATACTAATTTTGCTTTAGTTAAACCATTTGTTTGGTTACCATGCATCCCAATAAGTAATATCATTTTCATTCAGAATCATTTTTCATAATATGTATGTCCTATAAAATGATTTATTATTAGATTCAAATGTAACACATAAATTAGTCATTACAGTGACCAATTGTAAAAACAAACTGATACAGTGATACGATTCAATAACTATTATTTTCTAAAAAACAAAACTAATTACAAAGACATGTATTTTAAGCATAAATAGATACAAGTATGCATTTATTAATTAAGCTGATAGTAATTTCAATCGGAAGTATCATTTTAATAGATATAAATACACGGTTACATTAATAATGATAAAATATAAAATATAAAATATAAAATATAAAACATAAAACATAAACAGAAACTTGAATTAAAAACAAGTTTAACTAGTTGTATGCACTCTGTAATGCATATGTTGTAATGATTTTATAACGATATTTTTATTTAGTTATTTTTTCTGAATAATAATTAAACTTTATCTTAAAATATTATTTCAAATAAAAAATATATAATACAAAGGCGTATTCATTCATTCTTTACATTGAAATAAATGATAACGTTTTACATTTAGAAACCTGCATTGTGTAACAGATTAGTCAAAAAAATGATATAGCACTAATATGTGAGAAATTAATGTAAATATAAAATCGATTAAAATCTATTAGAATAAATAACGTATTCTAATGAGTAATACTAAGAGTTAATAATAATTAAAAGCAATAGGATTTATGGGTCTTAATAGGGTTTTTGGAATATGATAAAAAGTTTTATTTTTTGTTTATATTGTAGTTTAGTTGTTATAAATAAACGTAATACGTTGTAATAAAGCATTTTGAGAAAGATAAAATGGTGTTGAATAAAAAGAGAGTTGCTATACGTAACCATTCTATTGTAATATATTAAATAATTCCTCAGTAATATTGAAAAAAAAAAAACAATAATTAAAGTATAATAACACGAATGGGCGAAATATAGCAATTTGGTAATGCGATTATCTTAGTTGGAGAGATAACAGGAACATTTGGTATTGCTGAAAGAGAGCAAGAAAGAAGTATTTGAATAGGCATGTAGAGATTTAACAGTTTATGAAGTGAGAGGGGCATTGTATGAAATTGGCTGTTAGGCCGTTGGGAATTAACACATATAAGACCAACATTTCGATTTAAAGATTCACTTTTAGAGTGGATATATCGTTGGTATAGTCTAAAAATGAGCCCAGAACGAAGAGGACGGAATCTTGATTTCCTTGAAGAGTTCAGATTGGTGGTTTGGGTTGGTGTTGCGATGGTAGATAGACATCGATGGTTAAATTTTAGGGGCGATTTATTTGTAGGGATAATCATTGACTATTAAACAATATTAAAGTGACTAAACTCTGATGTGGCCTGTTTTTGTTTTTTTAATAGGCAATTAATAGATTAATGACATCATGGGAAAAATGTTTCCGGTAGGTATCCATGATTTTTTGGTCGGTATCCAGATGGAGAAGTTCACATAAGAGACATCGAGAAATAATGGTGTGAGCAGTAGGACACAGTTCGATTTAGTGAAGTTAGGTTAAAATCTTGGAAGTAGGCAGAAAATCTTAAATGTTAAGTAGAAGTCTTGAATACCTAACTCTGAATTTTGAAAATTAGACAGTAGAGTAGTATAATATTTTTAACGTATGGCCATTTTTTTTTTCAAATTAAGTACCAAATAAAAGTAAGACTTATATTTTTATTTTACTATTCTTTTATTTTTCCCGGTTTCTTGGATATACTTGTGAACAGTTGTGGTTAAAGACTTACGGTTTTTCTTGCCTTTAACTACTTAAAATTCGGGATATGTATGGAGCGTAAATTTGATTTTACTGTTTTTGCACGAATGGGACGTTGTTTCTAGCGGATACAGGTATATTTAGATAACTTTTAATTAATTAAATAATAAAATGAAATATAACTTCATTGCAATTAACTCGGTAGTAAGACGGCCATTAACAATACGAGATAGGTTGCAACTGTTTTTTTAATTATTCTGTGGACACTTACCAAGTAAATAATTACACGTTGTGAATTCCTCTCCATCTTGGAAACCAAGAAAGAAATTTATTTTTATGAAAATCACCTGTTAACCTAGATTTAGTAGTGTCTGCCCATTCAAAAAATTGGTGAACATTTTAAAAACACGTCTTAACAAATGTGATTTGAGTTCTACTTATAATTTTTTTGGATGATATGATTTAGCATTGTTTTCAAATTATAATTATCATACCTAACCTGTCTTCCTAATATAATATCCAATTATCCTATGTCAAGCTGACAAGTGAGCAAAAAGTGAGAGAAAAATGCCCCCAAACATGTTTGATCTATAATATAATATAAAATATTAAATTCTTCTTTTGAATTTTCCAGTTTTTATTTAATTAGGTAGTTTTTAATTAATATAACCTATAGCAGTCTATTAATAGGTATATGTATATGTACTCACAGAAATTAACTGAAGCTTATAGATATAATGTTTATAATTTAAAATCAAATATAAATCAGTTGTAATCAAAAATGTATAAAACAATATTCTTGCATTTTACGAATTCTGTCAAAAAATTGTACTTATGTATTTTTTATATATTTTATATTTTTCAATTACTATAAGAAAACTTATGAGAAACCTTGCTTGTATTAAATTTTCGACCTTTTGAACCAAGAGAAAAATGTTTTCGATATTAAATTAAATAAATTTTATGCGGGTATTAGAAAAAATAGAACATGATTTATATAATATTTGTGGAAAGAAGCCATCCAGTGATGACACTATCAATTTGATTCATCGATATATTTACAGATAAAATACTGGAAGAGTCGAAAATGTAAAATGTTTAAAATACCTCAAAAATAGTCAAATTTTAAAATGGACCATGTATTGAAAATTTTAATCTAAATAGTTAATGAAAATATCAAGCAAGGAAGGTTATTCGTTTTTGAGTTACAACAAAAAACAAATAACGGTTTCTCCTTAATTAATTTTTTGTTTTTCTCAAATATTTTGAAAATAACTGAGTTGAATCCCCAATTTTTTACCAGAAATAACTCTCAAAGTTTAAATTGAAGTATTTTTACCTCCCCGAGAGATGATAACAAACATAAAAAAAATACTGTAATATCAATAAGTACATTCATTTCTCGGCTCAGAATCTAATATTGGTAGTTCAAGTAATATTATAATATAATTTAATGTGCCGCATTGAGTTTGTCCTTGTAAACTTACCTTTGAATTTGGATTCATATCTTATTCAATTTTTATTAAACTTGATTTTTGAGGAATAACTGTCAACTAAATAACATTTTCATTTTTCTTTTCATTTACAATTTTAAGTTTGCAAATTTATACTCAACACTCTAGTAACAATATATTATCATACCTATTTATTTCATAAAAATTTAGTTTGAATTTTTTTTAGTGAAAACCCAAACCAAATTAACTTTGTACCTCAAATGTTTAAAAAAAAAAAAACGACAAATCAAAAAATCAAAAAATATTTAAAATGTTGAAATTAATTGTTTGCTATGTTAAAATTACGTAAATAATGTAGTAATTATCTTCACAAATTGTATTTGAGAATAACTAATAAGAATAATATTCGACAACATGCCATACCTATGATATATAATAACTATTATAATATTATTAAATGTTCACTTTAACGTTTTTGAAAACGTTAGTCCCATGATATTTTATTTTTTGTTTTCAAAATTTGCTCAATTTTTAAACATTTTAAAAAACTTTAGGACCATAGATATCCAATTTTTATAATAACTTGTAAAAAAAAGTGTTTTTTTATGAAACTTTAAAATATTATTTGAACTAACTGTTGTTTTGGTAAACATTAATTGAAGGTATTATAATTTATAAGCACTAAGCATCACATTAAGAACAATTCTTCATATTCATATTTTGTGTATTGAAATGTCAATGTATAACATCGTAATGTTTTATTATTAAGTATTTGATATTGTATATGCTTAAACTTTGCAGTTTGCTGAATGAGTAATCAACATTGAATAAATTGAGAAATTTGTAAAAATCTTGTAATGAAAGGGTCACCTGGTGTTTGGTACTTATCTACCTTCGCTCCCCTCGTTATAAACAAGTTGTGTATAATTATATATCTGAAGACAGTAATAAGTCATTGCATTAAAAAATAAATCTGAGCAGATCTCATTTAAAATATCAGTTTAGCCGATTTTTCAGTGTTTTGCACGAGTTTTTTCTTTTGGCTATTCTTTCAGACCTCGTAAGAATTATGATATTAAATACTGTGTTTACCGTAGGTACTTAATGGAATCGGTGACATTTTATTGTAAGTAACTAATACAAAGGATTTCAATAAGCGCCAACAAAACACTATTAATACCTACTAAATGTTTTATATTTATCCAGGTTATTATACCCAGCATGAAACAATAATATATTGATTTTTTTACACATGCGTTTAAAAAGTACATTAAAAGTAACATTGTGCATAATTGACGAGAAGTGATGCGCACGTGCATATGACAGGTGTCAATTCTAGTTTTGTATATTTTTTATAATATTGAATAATAGGTATTTTCGTGGATATTTATTTCGCTTTTGAATCACAGGAGGCACGTAAACCTTAGTGTTTTGGCGCATTTCGACTATAACCGCGTACCTACAATAGCTTTGATACCTGTTTAAAATAATCGAAGGTTCATTGCCACCCCCATCATCATTCACCGTAGTCGACGTACAGATGAATCAGACAGAATTACGACCACAGAACACGAGCACACAGGTGACTGTTTCCCTCGTACTGAAACACCCAGAGGGCTGTAAATTTCAGTCGTTCCGGCTCCTACAACTCGCACGAAACCTCCATCCGATCGATGGTCCTACTTCTCCACCGCTGCCAATGCGGTGTGAGACAGCTCCCGTGATCACTTGTCTTGTGACTACGAGTGTGCTTGCACTCCCCCTCCCCTAACCTCTCAATCATATTTATCAATGATATGACATGATTCGGGCATGGCAGCAAGTCGCGTTCTATCAACTAATGGGACAAGGTGGTAAATGAAACGACTAGTGTCAGAGTCATCCCCAATCACCGCTTGCCACAGAGACATGGACATTGGACACTTCCAGGCATATTTGGGACGTCCGGCCACCACTCACGTACTTATCTAGTATATGTGAAACTGTAGTTCTTTTTCACAGCACGAAATGAGTCAGAGGTCTATGTCCAGTGGCATTTAAACAAAGGCAGTGTTAGTATAATGATAAACGGTCAAAACAAAAAAACATGTATTCAGCCCAAAAATATATCTATGTTAAGTAAAATGTTTTGCAACTTAACTCGACAGTCGACACTACCTTTCCAATGATATATGTGAGTTTCAACTATTGTGTTTTTTGTCAGAGTTATTGTTTCGACAGCAAAAAGTGTTAGCTCATTAACGTATGGATTACACGAATTAAACCAAAATATCATTGTTCATTAATTCACAAAAAATATGTATTTATATATTTTTTACTTTTTATTTACTCAGAATCATAATGTACTAAAAAATAGTTTCTCATTTGATGGTATTTCGCCATATTTTTATTTGCAGACGGTATTTAATAATTCAAAAAAGTATTTTTTATATTTTATACTGTATCGTACTGCCATCCACCAATAAAATATTATACATTATAAAATAGCGTTGATATTTTGAGACTTAAAACGTTGATCTAACAACTATAATAAGAATTATATTGCTTCATCAAAACACTTACTTGGTTCATGGTTTTTACAAACTCATCTTAGATAATTAAAAATTACTGATATGTAATAGATTTAAGTATTGTACCCCTTGCAGGAGAAACAATCATCAATTAAATAATATTGTATAATGACAATGCTCAAAATTGTATTTAAACTTATTCTTACGACGTTGGTTGGCTGTGAATATTATAAATTAATTTATAAACTAATCATAAGTACTATCTTTAAATCGGGATGAATGTCACACACCCATAAAATATAATGAAAATCGAATGAAAATAGTGTTAAATATTATTTTATACTAATACAAAATATTTGTTGATCTTAAGCACCAATAAAATAAAATTGTAATTTAATTTAATTCTGCCTTTACAACATAACAAGAATCATTCCTCTATAGCGTCTTACTTATTGTTCTGTTTTATATATTATTATTCTGACCACAAAAATCCTGTCATCTGAACCGAGATTTTCCTTTTGATCCCAACTATTGACTGCAAATCTATAATATTTTTTATCATACTATGCTCATCTCGATTACATCAGATGACCTATTTAAAAAGTATTGAAAATATGATCCTTTTTACCTTTATAAAACTGATTATCCTGGTTATCCTTGTGACTTGTAATATTCATCCTATCATATTATTACTGATATATTTTCTCTTAGACCTTTAATGAACGCATAATATAATAAAACAAATTCCAGTCAAATATAATTTATAATATTATTCTTCCTACATCATAATTGCATTAAAAAGTTTGTCCCAAGTTATCTGAAAATTATTATTTATTTATAGGTGTAAAATGATTTTTCTTTATTTTATTATTTCTTTATTCAGACAATCAGTTTGTTTTTGGATTTTGTGGTTTACCAGTATAGACATACCTTGTCACAATATAAGAGTTTTGATGCATGAATGCTTGTAAAAACATACTTTCTTGGTTTTACTGTTTATATTAAATATATACTTATTCTTTCAGTATAGTACAACATTGTTTTGTTTTATTTCGTTATTCTCTGGTATAGAATACTTTAACTCATAAATACAGTTATATATAAATATTATTTGTAGGCACCTACTTGAATTTACCACGGTTTACCAACTTTTGTTTTAATTCTACCATAGCAGGTGATTCAAGTTATAATATATAATACTTAACAACAAAGTAAAACATTAATCGTGTTTCAATATGATTGATGATTTGTCGTATATACGCGTAGAAAAGATAACATAAGAATATTTTTAACCTTGAATTGCAGCCAATCATCAAAACTAAAATTAATTATTATTAATTAATGCAACACATTTAATGAAACCATTTAATTTTTTGCAAATATATTAATTAAGAGTTAGGTTTAGGACTTAAAGAAATGGCCAAACACTTATTGGAAATATCTAAATGATGGCTACATCTAAATTACCTAAATTAAAAAACCACAATTTGTGTGATGAAAATAAAATGACATACATGAAACTTTTTGAGCTTAGAATTCACTTACAATACAAACAGAACACATAATTTAGTATTACTAAAACGGTAATATAGTATTCACGCGTCACTCAGAATCTCAAATAAAATATGTATAAAACGCGGGCTGTAACCCTACATAATATACTATACAGACGGATTAAATAATACCACAAAGTGACGGAGCATTTAAAATAAATTATAAAGGAGTTCGACAATAATTACGCTTGAGGCTCATATTATATCTAGGTGATTACCAACCAGATTTGGTAAGGTGGATAAAGAGATTTAGGAGATGAGAAAATGATTATGGTTAATTGTATTTTTTTTTTTTTTGAGCTCCTTGTGGTAGTTCATAGTATTTAGTTTTTTTTGAAAATAATAAGAGTTTATGAGTCTTTTCAAAATGATTTGTTTATAATTTTTAAAACCTATTAAAAAGAGTTGTTATGATGATAAATATAGAATACGAAGAATAATTAATGTACTGTAAAATAAATAAATATTTTTCAAAACTCTAAAGGCTATATAAATATTCAACTGAATCTTGGATTTCATATTACAAGTTACAAAATGTATAAAATTGATCAAATACAATTTTTCAAAAGTCAATGCATAAAAAAAAACTTATTTTCATACGAATTGTATCAAATGGATATGTAGCTCTATTGTAGCTATTAACATGTTTAGAATATATTATTATGTAGAAACTTTTTTTTATTTAACTTAAGTTTCAAATACTCATTATTATATTTGTAATCATTTTATTTTGGATCTTCGAGAAAAACTTTTTTTTTTAATTCAATGGTTAGGATTACTAGGTAACTGACTACGATTGTCTTATTGGCCCGACCCAGGCATAAATATCTTATATATAATAAAATGTACAACTATATACTCTTGTTTTATTAACTATTATAAAGTAGTGCCTAATTAAAGTCATTTAATGCGTTATCAGATATAATTTTTCTTATCGATCGTAATAATTCATCTTTAAAATTAAATTACTAGACTATTTTATTATCAATTTTGATTTTCATTAAATTAGTTCAGTAATTAATAATTGATTTTTTAAGACATTAAAACAGACTATCACAAGCAAAGAAATGTTAAATTTTTTTTATCTCTTATAATGTTAACTTTACAAAAATTATGTAGTTTACTAAAAGTTTTTTATAGGCTCCAGAATTGAAAAACAAACCTATTTTTGGCAACAAATGTTTAATTATATTATAATATTATCAGATATTTTCACTATTTCAAATGACCCATACGTTTTGAGGTAATCAAATGACAGCTGCAGTATAAAACATTTACACAATGGTTATCATTCGAGTATAATACTCAGTTATTAATTAAACTTATTGAATTAAAAGTACTAAGTATCATAATTAATATCCAGCAGCGTGTGAATAACAAAATATTTATTTAATATTTTTAACCTAGAATTATTACTCTGTAGTATATACAGTCAAAATGCATATCGTATAGCCCATTTTTCCCTAAGATACAAAATAATTATTAGCTAATGTAAACCAATCAAATCATTGAGATATAAGATTTGAGAAGTCATATGGAATTTATAATCACAAATACTACAACCAAGAAAAAAATATATTTTAAAGCAATTTAACTTTTTTAAACGAAAATAATTTGATGAAACTCTATATAAGGCCCATGTGTTTATAATTAATTAACATTAATTACATTTTTTTTTTTAAATTACATAATACAATTTTTTTGTTTCAATTAATAAATCTGTATTCACAGTCATATAATTAAACAAGTTGTACGAGTGCGTATACACTTATATGAAAAGGTAAAAAATAGTATTTTAAAGTAGGTACATATAATATAAACTAATAATGCAAGTTAATTACCTAACCGTTCAATTATTTTTTATTACTTATAAGATCGTACAAAATTTTGTATTTTTAAAATGCACATAGCGGTTATGTGTATAGGTAGGTAGGTACTTGAAAAAAAATACCACGAATAATACTATAATGATAAATGTATTTAATAACGACTAAACTTATGAATATTTTTTTTTTGGAATACAAATTATAGAAAAAAAGTGTTTGTCTTTCAACATAAAAGTGTTCTTGGCAAATGTGTTTTTATTTCAATATGCATTTCCAATTCTGTGACGTCAAACTACGTAAAATTAATATTATAATAGTATACTGATTGTCGATTGATACACGTATACTGTTTAATAATATGTATATTGTAAGCAATAGCGTATGCATAACGTGATGTTAAACCAGTTGTTGATATTACATACACAAATCGTACATATGATTATTATAATAGAAAATAGACATATATAATTATTTTTAATAACATTGAATAACTTTTCGTCTGATTTTTATTATAACAGTTTAAAGTTTAAATTTGATCATAATATCTAATTTTCGTAACAAATAAGTCAAACCTAAGTAGGAATTACAAGACAAATTATAATTTGTGATTGTAACGAATATAACGAATTCAAAATATGTATCGGTACAAGATTTTTAAAAAATTTTCAAATTCTTTAGTAATTTTTTTTTATAAATAATTATAATTTATAATATACTTTATACATTCTTGTACATTCACTTTTTATGTCTTTTAAACATTCGTAAAAGTATAATAAACGAACAATTTAACATCAAATTACCTACTTTACTTACCTTAAAAAGGCAAGTAAACGCAATCGTGATCCTCAAATATACATTACATTTTCAGAGTTATGGGACTAGGCAACAGTATGTCTATATTATAATGCGTAATATCATATTATTATTATTTTATTACCTATTGATATATATTCACTATAAAATATTCGCTATTGATAAATAATAGTGGAAAAAACATTGTAAATAAATACATATATATTATAATGAATATCATTTAAAGCTTTTCCATGAGTAATTATTTACATTCGTTTTTGACTACACGCATTTGACATTCATAAATAATCGATCTTATTGTCTAGCCTTGTCCATTGATTAATCTTAATTTCTATGATATTTTTGAAATACTTTTTTAAACATAAGATTCTTAATACACATATGGACATACGTTACAATATTTGGATACCTATAAATGATATAGGTACACAATATTTATTAAGAAAAACAAAACAAAAATAAATAAAAACAAATGGGTTCTATCACTGCAGGATAGTCTCTCCTACGGATAGTCTCTCCTAACCTCTTCATTTTATATCATTGTTCAACTGCACGTATATGTTTTTCAAAAAAAATATCTTATTTACTTATTGTGGAGTATGACCTCATATTGTAAATATTATTTCACGAAATAAAAAATAAATACAAAATTGTTCGTATATTTTAGTAGGCAACTAAGGTACATTTTAATTTTCTTATAACAGCATTATGTATGGTATTAAGTAAACAGCTTTTAATAACCTAATATTTTTATCAAATTAAATCCACCATGAACTTTGTACTAATTCAAGTTGTTTTAAATAAGCTTGTTATGCAAATTTCATAAATCTTATTGTTTGTTTCACTGGAAGTACAACTTAATACGATTTATAACAGTGAACACATACAAACACATTTGTTGAAAATCATAAATAATATTATTTCTACGTATTTCATATTATTATTTATGAACACAGTATATATCTACGTTTAGTCAATATAATTGAACCAATTTGACAATGAATCGCCACGAACAATATAATATAAATACCTAGTAAACACAATATAAAACTTAGAGTTTAAAATAAATATAAATTACATAAAAATGTGCAACCACATAACTTCTACTTCATTTTACAATATTCACTTGAACGTTAGTGACACAAACGCATCATAGAGTTATGGCTAGACATGATTAACCTTGTAAAATAAATGTAAAAAACAATATAATATACCTACATATGGATATTATTTTTTATGCTTTATTATCATACCATTATTTTAACGTGTATGGATGGCATAAGATGAAAACGATTATGTACAAAGAGGATCTATATTTATGTTAAGGTAAGTACGTAGGTTGTAGGTATATTACTTAAAAAGTGTTTCACTTTTAGTCGGTGAAATTTGGTTATTTTCAAACGTGACGCTGTTCAAGGTGGCCGAATTACATCTAGTATTCGGCAGCCTACGAATTGCTATCATTATACAGTACTATCAACAGTCCGAGGTGAAGACTTTCCAAACATCAGTTAACTATGAGTTACCTACGTATTATTATAGACTGCTGTTGTCACGCGCCGCTCGTCTACGTAACAGCTGTGCCAGCTAGTGAGCTGCGATTCTATATTGTAATATCAGTATGTTCACTATACTACCACGTGAAGGACTATTGAAGTAGTTTGTTATTTTTAGTATTATTATATGCCTACTGCCTTTGTATACAAATAATAAAATATAAAAAACTCAACAATAATAAATTATTTACGTTTGCTTACATTTGACGGTCGCGCATTAGGAGTTCACAACATCATTATTTATACTTGAGATTTGATACTTTGCAATGATAAATAATTGCAATAAACAATGATAGGTACGCGTCATTCGGTTAGTCTCGTCCGTGTGTCCCAAGACACACCTCAAAATATCAACGTCTGCCGTGGGTACAAATACACAGTGATCCGAAGCGTTCCAAGTTTTGAAATGGATGCAAGAACTGTTTTTCTGAGTTGATTATTTTCCCACACCTTCAAAACTATTATTTTAGCATATTATAAATGTTCACACAATATGTACCAATATGGTGGTAATAAAATAATAAGTGGTTTTCACATAATGACGAACTCGAGGAGGGGGATATTAAAATAAGGGTTGCCGTTTATAAATTTAATTCAGTGTTTTTAGACGACATACTTAGGCATGACTGCTACTTGACTTGTGTAGTAGGTACAGTAATAAGCGTATATCCTGATTGTGTTGCAAACGGCCTGACAGACAATTCGTTATACCTAAACATTTGTTTCAAAAAAAAAGTACCGTTATAGTATGATTAAATAAGTTAAAACTGAACAGGTTATAATCGACAGCAAGAAAAGACTATTTGGTGGGAATATAATTCAGAGATAAAATACGTAACGACATCTCAAAACCGGATCACACAACCGGATATCCGGATATTACATTGTTATATCACCACATAATATTGTGTTTTGGCATTTTACATAATATTATATTTTTTCTACGAGTCCAAGAAACACGCAAACGTAAAAAGTCACCTGCCCCTTCCGGTCCCGAACCTACAGTCTTCGCGAACACGTGACCCGGTGTGCGCAGCGAATTCTCCCGAAGCAGTACCCACTCTTGCCCCCCTCCTCCTACGAATAAAGTCCATTGCCAAGGTAGAGGTACACACAGTAATTGGCCGTCCCCGTGGCCTAACGATAATTAATTTGAAGCATCTACCGTGAAAAAAAAAAACCTAGAAAACGTTACTTGTTGCGCGTTAGCACCGGCCGTGTCTCTCTGTCACTCTTCCTCTCACTGAACGGCCCGGCACCAGGCACCTGTTCACCCGGCAAACACAGTTGTTCTAGTGTTGTGTTGTCCCGAAGACCACAGTGCCGGTAGTCGCGTGTTATCGCCGACGCTGGTCGTATCGCTGCCGACCAACACGCCGCGCCGTGTCGTCCGCGAGTCGTGTATAGTGTCAATATTATCATAATTATTACCCATATAGTTAACCCGTGGCAATAGCAACAAACGCAGTTTGGCAAAAAAAATATACGTCGTGTATTGTACTCGCGTACAGACATAAACATCGGGAAAAACAAAAAGGTACGTTCTATAAAATTGTTTATGGTTAGAACCTACTTATTTATTTTCAAAATCGCCTAGTGGAATTTTACACTTCAGAGCAATAAAAACAATATGCCTCGATATTCATTTATTTCATTCCAAACCGGCAACAGTACTGTATGCTTATAACCTTTATGTTTCTTTTCACATGTATTCATTTCTTTGTTCTACCAATTACAATACCTACCTATTGAAATGTAATTTTCAATGAATATATATTTTGTAATCGTGAAAAAAAGCGATTCGTCTTTATCGCCTAATTCATTCGATTTATTTTCCCCAGAAAACATATTTTAACTCTTAGAGGCTACACAGATTTATAGTATACGTTTTATTTTAAAGTATATTGTATATATATATTTATGTACTTTTATTATATTGCGTATACAGGACCATATTTTCATACCAATTATTCACTCGACAATTTGCTTAAATTATAAATACCTATAACACAATCAGTTTTATATAATATGTGTAGAGAGAAAAGAAAAAGTTTAATGGAAGCACTTCCTGCTAGTCGATTTTGATACGTTAATCATAACTCATAATGTATAACTTTCCAATTCAATTTTAAACGAATCAAAAGAACAAAGTTAGTTTCAAAAATATATTATAAACAGTTCAATTATAACATTTTATTAGATAAAATACAGGACAGTAGCCACGGGGGTTACGGGTTCAATTAGTTCATGTGACAACATGGAAAGTATACAAATGTATTTATTATATACATTTATGAATCCTACAATATTATGTAATTATTATGATAAGCCCCCGATGTTAATTCCTGTCTACGTCACTGTTAAAATAATTGTACCTAATGACATTTGTTATATACTAAACTAATAAATTGATAAACGTTTCAAGTTAAGGTTTATTATTTTTTTTAGTTAGATATTGTTAAATTGACAAAAATTGATTTAGTTAAAAACACAGCAATGATTGCATAAATTATTCGTTACGCTCAAGATGACTTTAGACCGAAATTTACTGAAACCGTCTCTCGACGGGCAATATAGAAAAAGAAACCTTGGTCCGCATTTCCACCACAGTGGGTTTTAGAAGAAAATTAGAATAAAATCATTATCATCAAATCAAAAAAGTAAATTTTCATTCGTGATCGTACGTGACTATATAATTTGAATAATTTATAAATATTTTTATTATAAATTATTTGTATTGTTTCATAAGGTTTTTATCTATATCGCCTGCTGAGAAAGATGGGACACCAAATAATCGTCAGTGTAGAATTTTTTTAAGGAAACAAATGAAAAAGTCAAAGATAAAACATCCGATAAGGCTGCTCGAAACTTTAAGAGCACTCCTTATTTAATAAAAACTGACGAAACTAACTGGAAAAAAAAATGAAAAGGAAAAACCCATCATCGTAGAACCAAAGCATTTTACGTCATATATCAATATTCAATCAATTTTATAAATATTCAGTTTTGAAAAATATGGATTTCTTATTCAAAGTCACTTAAAAATAATGAAAAAAATAATTGTTCATTTCGATTAATAATGTTGGAAATATCAATTCAATTTCAAATTTAATAAACACATTTCCGCCGAGATGACTTAAATAGTTTAATGAATTTCTAAAACGCAGATGTTATTATTATTCTATTAATATTTTAAACGATTGTATTCTATAGTGGCTTATGAAATTATTTTTAACTTATGTACTCATGCATAATAATTAGAAAAAAATATTTGCTTGTACGTTTCGTTTAAAAAAGTAATATTTGTACATTTTGTAATTGTAAACAGTTAAGTTTAAATATAAGTTTATAAACGTATATTATGTGCCTATGTAGACAATTATTTTTAAACCATAAAACGATATTTTATAAGTTAATATTATGAACATACATTGCACTGCAACTTGTTATTACATATTAAAACACCAATGCAACGTTAAAATTTGGGAACGGAATCAAGTCGTGCATTTCAAAAAGTAATTAATTAACTAAAATACGTTCCAAAACCGAGTTTTTATAATAAAATGTAAGCTGAGATATCATTATGCAATTGATATTGAACTATCCAGGCCTGTTGAATATTTTAAAAACTAAAAAGTATCTCATTCGATGAAAATCCAGGCCATTGCACACGTATCCATGCACACGTTCGTGATTATGCTAACAATGTTTATCCAATGGTGGTGGACTTATAGTCAGTTTCGTCTCAGCGAGTCAGCACTTGGTTGTTACACTTATATAAGTACGCGAAGGTCACCTCGGTACCAACTACCAGCTATGGTGAACACCGTGTCCTGCAACCCTTCGATAGTTCGATGTGTATATAGTTGGCCAATTCGAAACTATTGGCAAATGCGGGGCACATAATACCCATTCGCATTATAATATTATTCGACAAAATATACGGTTCTTCATTCGCGATTAGTATAAATATCGACACGAAATGGTATAATATATTTTACCGGATTCTCGTCGGTAGGTATAATAATATAATGCGGTCTACCTACGCAGCAGCGTGTCAGCGGCAGCGATGAATCGGGCGTGGCGTAAGTTATCACGTCTTTTATAATCTTATCGACAATGTACGAACGCTGTTTTTCTGCGTATATATATATATATATATATGTGTGTGTGTGTGATAGGTACCTAACGAAATAGAAAAAAATGTGTGCGCACCGTACAATAAACCGTGTGACGTTATATATTATTATACATTTGCCGTACCTATATATGTCCCGAGGAAAAGTATCTTTTGGTTAGATTTGTGCGAAATTGTGGTGTCGCCATCAACGTCGACGCGTATTGACACGGCGTAAGTTTGGGACAGACTGAGTGGCGCGACGACGGAGACAGCTACGACTATATGATATATATATACGAGTGTGTGTGTGTGTGTGTGTGTGTGTGTGTGTGTGTGTGTGTGTTCATAAATCATTGTCTACTTCAGACATCCGCGACTGCCACCTCCGCTGCCTCTGCTTCCTCTACTTCCGACCCTACGGCCCACGGTCGTGTTGATCTCATTAACCGCTTATACATAACGTGAGCGCGAGCATCGTCCCCTATATATAATAATATATAACTACTTCTTCCACCAAAAAACACGCTCGTTCGACGACATATCCGAAATTTCGGTCGACCTGGCGGAATATAATAATAATTTGGGTACTTGTCAACGTACGTAATACTATTATAATTATAATTATTATCTTCATACCCGTTCGAGATTTCTACATGCTGGCGATCGGTTTGCTGACAAAGTTCCGGCAGGGAAAATGAACACAGCCTATATAGTCACAAATATTACAATGCAATGCGATTTAACCAAGCATACAACATCCATAGGTTGTCCTTTAATAATGTTACCTACCTATGCATTTATTCAAATTCAGATGTTTGAAAATTTTCCGTAGAAGTAAACATTTTATACTGAGATACTTACATTGTTAATTTATAAAGTTATACGAAAAATTATTTTCAATTGAAAATTTTTAATCAGATGATTTTATTTGTATTCTTTGGTTTACCTAAATTTAACTTTGAACAAGTAGTTTTTAAGTTATTACTCTTTGTATAAGACGTATACTTGTTCATACCCATACTAAATAGAATATAGCATTAGTTTTTTGTATTATGTAAAAATAACCATTATAAAAGGTTACCATCTTAACTCTAAGGTGTTAAAAAGAAAATGTTAGACGTGTAATTTTGACACATTTAATTATAGTACCCAGTACTATAGTGCATAGTTTTTTAACTTTGAAAATAATTTGTGGTAGATTTCGATGAAATAGTAGTGTTAATTTGTAAAAAAAAGTAAATAAATCATTACGGAACACTATTTTGATGATTTAAAATCCAAGTATCAAACAATATGGTATTTGTAGTAAGTACCTACTTATACAGAGCATTTCAAAACATCGGCATTTTTTAAAATATATAATATTATTAAGCAAAACAGTTGGTGAGCATGAAAATTGAATACAACGGTGACTAAAATAAAAAAAAACAAAATATTAAGTACATCTGCAGGTCACTGGTCACTGAATCTAGTCTGCAGCGTGTACATAACATTATAATATTTTAATATATATTATATACAGGTAAACCGTTATAACACTTGAACCAGTATAATGAATACGAAACTCAACCATGGATGGACCCCCTCCTCGATGATTAAAATTTAAAATTGTTTAATGTAACTCTGTATACAGAATTATACCGACGTTATAATATAGCTATACAATTTTTAATTTTTGGTATATTAACATTATATTTTTTTTGGATTCTGATCACATATGAATGTATCGGTTGTACAGTAGAGTTTTTGTATCTCATCTTCGTCGGTTAATCACCTTAAAAAAACTTATAAATAAACTATAATGTTTATGCAAATACTAGTTCTAATAATTTTTAACAACATCGGGATTATAAAATTTTGCTGTAATTAAACATATTATAATTCAAATATGATCGATCTTAGACGTTTAAAATTTTCAACCTACTTATTTCTCCATTTTCTAGTAATTTTCTGTACAATGTTAAAAATATTTTGACTCTTTTTTTGTAATTTCAAAATCTTGACAACATAATACAAGAACAAAATTCATCAAAATCATAATAGTTTTCAAATTGTTTTGTCGCTAATTGTAAAAAACGATGACATTTTTAATTTCAATACCAAAGACTTGAACATACCTCTTAAATTTTTTTTTAAATGAGCTAACAAGTAAAAAGAAAAGTTTAGAATATAAGTTAATATTAAGTTAAAATGTGATGATATCGGATATTCACACAATCACACCTAAAATAACGACTTCTCCTCAAACAATTTTTTATTTTAAATATTTATTATTAAGATATCATACCGTCTTAGATCAACGTGCTGATTTTACTGACGTTTTGACCCATTCGTGTTTCATATACACAAAATTCGATCCTTGTTCTATCTCACCGGGTTCCACAACAATTCTGCCACGCGCGCTCATTGCATTGGCGGCAGTCGAATCGAAATAACACAAGACCAAGTTCCCACTTTACATTAACACACGAAACGGTATAAATTATATGAATATTTACATCGGCCATACGAATAAATAACACACATAAAACATATATACATAAATATATACATGGCAGGGTGAATGTTGTAGATCAAACTAGACGACATCTTAGAAAAAAAATGTTATTTTAAACTCAATAATTACTAATATTAATAGAAAAATGCATTACTTGTTAAAAAATAATCTTCAATTACTCAAATGAAAAAGTATTTAAATTTCAAATACTATGTCTTGCAATAGCTATACGTACCTATTTCAACACAAAATATAAATAAATATTTTAAAAAATGTGTCAAATATGTATTATACTTACAATTACTTAAAAGGTCTTCAAGAACTGTTAAAGTTAAGTTTTTTTGTTCATAAATGTTTATAAAATATAATTATTGAATATTTTTTCTATATGAATTAGAGCCTAAGTCAACCGATAAATAGCCATATAGTTTAATATACAACTAGTTGAACTTGGAATTTTTTTTTATGATTAGTTTTAAATAATATAAAAAATCATTTTATGAAGACTTTTTATTTGAAACCTTGAAATTTGAATATCCAATTTTGTTGCCTAGCTATGTTTGAAATGCAAAAAATATATTTTAATTTGTAATTCTTATATTTAAATACCTTACGAACATGAGAAAATGTAAATATAAATAACGTGTGTTTATATACGTTTTAACAAAATATATAATAATTATACAATAATAAAATATATTATATAATTATATAATTTTTTTTAGATATTGTTTATGGTTCACGAAAAGAATATCGCTTTGTAAAGACTTTTTATATCTCAAATTATCGAATAAGTATATCCTATCCACAAAAGCACCCGAATAAGTACATAGCTCATCTACGACAATTATAAATTATAATATGCTGTTGTAAGTATAAGACAAAATCAATCAACGAAATGATTATTTTAAAAACACCAAAATGATCAAAAAAAAATAGATAACCTCTCTGTACAGTAGTAGTCGAGTGTACTTCGTCGTTGAGGCACTATATTATAATGAATGTTCCGATTTTTTTTTTAAATAATTGACCTCCCAAAAATACCATCTAAATTAAAATTCGCTACAAGAAAAATCTTTTGAAGTTGAATGTTGATGATCAGGGAGTTTTTTCTATTTAAATATGAATGTCTTCGGAAGTTCAGACACAAAACAAAACTAAAAATACACTTCATCGTAAAATATTGTTATTACGTACACGAGTTTGTTTCGGATTAATGACCGATGCAGAATGTCGGAGTTTTAAATTTTTAAACTTAAGTTAAAAACAGCTAAAAAATGTGTTAGCTTCTTTAAAGGAAGTCCATTAGTATGGGATATCCTTTCACCTTCACAGTTCACACACGTATTTTATATAATATGCCTAGTTTAGTTCCTAAATAACTTTTACTTGAACACATAGCCGATTAAATGATTATGCACTTCTTAAAATGAAAGATAACATTATACAAGGACATATTATATATATTATATAGATATTCATATTTATACAATTTATAGTTGAAATAAATTACTTATTTAACTTACATGTTACCTGGTGCATTATATCCAAAATTAACTAACCTAACCTATAGTTATAGGTACACAGAAATAATTTTAACTAGAACAAAACCAATAAGGATCTTTACAATGTTACTATATCATTAAACATACCATATTATATCAAATTAAAATAATTTAAAAAAAAAATAAATGATTAGATTTATTTAAAAATATAATTAAATGCCGTACATTGAATAAACACAAGTATTTATTTAGCTGGTAAGATAATAGGTATAATAAAATAATTTTCCAGAATTCATAATAAAAAAAGATTTTGGACATTCCATTTTAAAATTTTATGTTTCTGAAAAAAGTTATAAAAAAAAAAATGGTAAATGTTATATAATTTATGAAATGACAAAAAATTTCATAAATCCTCGATATTTATCAATCACTCTAAAATAAATACGCAAATCCCTGAACTTTTGGTCCTAAATTATAACATTATGCAAATAGATACAATTAGCATTGGCTATTATTTCAATGACATCATTAAAATGTAACCCGATTTAAAATTGACACGAGATTTAAGTTAACTGGTCTAGTAGTTATTATTTTATTTAACAATGTAATCAAATTAATGTATAATGTATACTGGTTGATCGGTTTAATGATAATTATTCACGCGTCATTATGAGTATCTTACGTGGAATCGGACACTGCGTATTATTTCACATTTGAATATTTTTTTGTCTAACAATAAAATGTACATATCTCATGTTTGAGAAACATAGAATCCTTAAGAGTATTACTGTTTAAGTTTTGGTTTAAAAACTCATTCCATGCATATTATTCATATTGCTTTGACAATTGATGTAAATTAAATTAATACATTTGTATTTGAACAATATAAAAAACAACAGCCCCCCAGCAACAGACATTACTCATTTCACAATCTTGTTTTGCTAATGCAATGACTTATTGATGAATATATGCCGACAGTAATACAACGCTGTCTAACACTGTACTGTGTACCCGTTACACAAACATTAATAAATTTTATAAATTTTATTATACGGTTCCTGTATGAGATCCACTTATTAAAATTGTGTTTTATTTCTTCATCTGTTGACTCGAGTAAACAGTAACGGCTTACGTGGATAATGCCCACAATATACGATGTCAATTATTATCAGATTATAGTAATTATTTATATTAGGTACCTACAATATTCATCGGATGATTTGTTATCGATTAATCCATTAATGAATGAATTATTATTCAAAACTATGAAATCAACGAAATAAAATTAATAATGTCATGGTTATTTATTTTCAAGTTCGAAAAGTCGACTCCACGCTATAAATTATATATTGTTATCGGATTCACGCATATTAATGAAGCAATACTAATGAAAATATGTAATATTTTATAAACAATTACATTATCCTACTCTGATATCTCCCTCTAAACTGTTTGACTGAAATTCTACAGTGATACTCTGCGGTGACTCGACGTACTATATATTATTTTAAAAACAATAGTTAATAATAATTGAATAAAATGCTGTAAATGTACTTAGATTGTCAAACATGTTTTGGTTTTTCACGTCTTAGAAACTAGTGATAATAAATCGTTATTTTTCTCTTGGCTGTTTGCGGAAGAAAATATAAAGATGTATGGGTAAATATATTTTAATTTTATTAATTTATTATGTGAAATACTAAATAGTAAGGATCGTCACTTATCACTTCATATATTGATAATATTCTATATTTTGCCTTAACAAAAAAAAATCTTTAATTCAGTGATTTATATTATTAAAAATACACCTCACTGTTCACATCTTTTATGAACTCATTTTTGTGAATCATTTGGAGGACACCTACTGACGTTTTTTGGTGGTTAATGATTAATGGCACCAGAACATATTTTCGTACTCCTGCTATACTGTTTTTTATTTATTATTTTTATAGATCGATATGGTCAATTTATTTGCTTTTACTTTTTGTACAATCTCAGACATAGCGACGCACATTCATCATAATGTCTTATAATACATACAGCTGATAGCTAAAAAGATTTTAACAAACTTATTATAAAATAAATGTTAATACTGTGATGGTCGCAATTCTTACATTATCAAATACACGAACATTATACATAATTTACGAGGAAATAATTTACTCTGATAGTTAGTTTAAATTTAAAAATATAACATAAAACCCGATTTTAACTTTTAACTAGTCAACTAAAGTCACAACACTTACGTTTAAATAATTTCATTTATTAGCTATTTACAAACCACGTGACAGTCGTAGTGAGTGGTAAGAACCAACAATCAAAATCATAATTATTAAGAAGATAACAATAGGTATGGCAGTACTTTTACATACTAGTAAACAATAACATCAAAAATGAATGTTTTTTCGTTAAAAATTCGATACCGAAATCACAAATATAACAAAATAAAAAATACGATTTGCGTAATGTATTTAAATGAACTGCAATACGTCAATCAAAAATACTCCACTGGGTTGTTAGATACCTCAATTAACTGGCTTTTGATTGACATTTCATCAAATCCCTTGATAATTGTTTCATTAAAATCCCAAACTATTGATATAACTATACTGATACTGTAACCACAATTGTAAACGTAATCATTGTTCCATTTAAATATTATAGTGAACTGTAGAATAATTATGTTTTTTAGTAATAAATACCTATTACAGATTTTAAATATCCTAGTATGAAAATTAACTCCATTTTATTCAATAATAATGATATCGGAATAAAACCATTTCATTTTGCATTCTGCCTACCCTATTTTCACTTCATTTATTTAAAAAATATTAATATATATACATTTTTTATTTTATTATAAATGCTAAGAAAATAATATTTTATTATGAACACTGAGAAAACAATATTTTATAACAACCTTTTTATTTTATCCATTTTCAATTAAATTCCGTTAATACTTAGATTATTTATTTGTCTTAGTCAATTTTGTTTTATACTTGAATGAAATTACCTCTATATTATGTAAATATGTAATAGAAAGAAAAATAAAAAGCTAAAAATATTAAGCATGTAATTTTGTAAATTATGTAAAATAAAAATACCTATATTACTAATATTACTTATAAGGCTTTTTTTCCTTTTTACCTACTAATATATAACTAAAGTTACTGATTTTGTTTGTAAAATGTTTTTAGTGTTACTTTTCAATTCAGAGACAATATAAACCAATTTAGTGTTAATGGTATAATTGTATACCTATTGGTTTTAAATAAGAGTATTATATACAAACAATTTAAACTTAATGTTACTTAGCGGTACTTGTTCAAATAAAAACATTTTGACCCTCATGAATTTTAGATTTATTATTATTAAAACTATGCCTGACTATAACAAATATGTTTAACATTTAATTCGGAGATGTTATTATGTATCCACCTATTTGGCTACGAGCCTATTCAGAATTAAAAAAATGCTTTTACAAAACGTAAAAACTAAGCTTTTTACATTCAAATAACTTCTGAAACCTTTTATAGGTTTATATAGCATCTCGTTTTAGATACATTGAATAAAAATCAGAAATCATATAGTACATAAATAAAAATAATTTCAATTAAATATTTCTTAGATAAAGTTCTTATTGAATATCTTCGGGACCCTGCTTAAAGTAAATAACTCAACTTTACAAGGACAAAGAAAACTTTTATTGAAAAATCAAAATGTATATATGAAAAATTAGACTATAAATTCAAAAACCTTTTAAATTACTCATAAATGCCAATCTACTCTCTAAACGCAAAAGTAAACATATAAATTAAAATAATATCAATTACATTTTCCACTCCTCTTGATGGCTGAAACGCTAAAAATAATACTGACAAAGATACTTTTTAGCTTAAATTTTTTTTTTACATTACAACAACTGAATATAGTGTGGTTTAAAAAAATCAATTGATGAATCTATAAGTCTTATGTATCATTCTAACGTTGTAGTGTGAACTTAATTCTAGATAATATTATGAACTCACTAAAGATACCTAATAAATTATATTAATTTTACATTTTTATTTATTCTTCTTTAAAAAATTAACATTCAACGTGTCATAAACATATTTATTTTAGCCACTTATTCTATAAAAATATGTTTTTCTTTGTAAATGTATATATTGCACACATTTATTGTGCAACATAAGTCAATTTTATAATATTAATTCTTATAATACAAGTATAAGAGTATTGAGTATACTGTTGAAGTTGATAATACATTAATGATTTGATTTACAATTCGTGTATGCACGCAATGAAATGTTACTTAATAATAATTGCACTTTTTAATAACAACACTAAATACGCGATTTCATACATATCTAAACATTGATAAAAGTATCGTTGAATGTATGAGAACTGTATATTTATGTATTAGGTATAATATGGTAATATAATGAAATATTTATAACCCATCATTTTTTTTTTATTCTGGTGTCCTAAAAATTAATAATACCAAATGGATAAATCTGTAATAGCCCATTTCATTGTTATTTTTTTTTTTTTATCTCAACTGTAACGAAGTACATAATATACATATAATTTATATAGTTAATATTTTAGGGGGGGGGGGGTCAAAATAAAAAGTTTCGGTAATAAGGTAATATTGTGGTAATATTTATTGAGCTACAAGTTCATAATATTTTTTTCCAAAGGGGGGCAAGTCTATCTTGCCTCCCCCAATGGGCGCCCATGCATATAAATACTACTGAAAGAGTGTGAGAGGGTCAGTTTTTTTGTAGTAAAACTGAATTTTTTTTAGGTGAATTGAAAACATTGAATCGGAAATAAACAACTAGAAAATAAAATATTTACTAGAAAATGTAACCATTTACGAATACCTAGCTTATGATGTCAAGGTTAGGTTAATAAGATGGTGATTTTTCAATTTTCATTCCATTTTTTCTGTGTCAGAGTTATTATCCGTATTAGACAATACGATCAGTTCAAGGATCTAAAAGCAAATCGCGGAGAATTCATAAAATGGATTCACAAATTAAAATAATAATAGTTTAAAGCAATACATAAATATTCAAAATACAAACATACCTATCTATAGGAGTTATAAATCCAAACAATGACACTATAATATAGCACCTACAGGAACAGGAGCCATGATCAAAAGATTTTTCATTTATCATATAACTCTGCTAATCAATTTAAATATTATATAATCTATATTGATCTCCAACTATGATATAAATTATCAAATAGGTATCGTCTTAATAATTATTATTCACCTGGTAAATGCGACTCATTGAAGTACGTCTTCTCCATGATTGTTTTATTTTCGTTTAATCTAGAACACATAATTGAATAATAAGTAGGTACATTATATTATAGAAAAAAATAATACTTCTAATGATGAATCAAGAGTAAATTGATTTATATATAATAAATTAAATATATGATAAATACAGATTATACAGCGATAAATAATATTATTAGGTGTTTATAAATATTTTTATCAGGTATGATTCATTGTTTATTTCAAAAATGCCGTATATTCCTATAAAAATGATATAATTTACATAATATTATGCTGACATAACAGATAATAATAATAGTAATAATAATAATACTAATAATTTCCACAGTAGTAATCAATGATACGCGTGTAAAAAAATATAATTCGAACATATGGTTTTAATATTTTATACTTTAGTTACAATATTATGCAAAAAATTCATGGACAAAATACTCTAGTCTCTAATAATCTTTCACTCTCCTCGACCGTAAATTGTAATATTAAAATATAATGATACGGTAAAAACAATTCTTAACCTTCGCAACTAAAGTGAGACCAATTGAATGAACATAATTATCATAGATCATAGACAGCAAGGTTATTATTATTGTCAAAAATGGGTTGAGAGGTCTTATCAAAATAATTCTTTGTTTGAAGGTTTAAAAATAGGTAGTAACTACAAAACTTATTATTTTTTTCCCTTAAAAAAATCGTCTTAACTGTAACTGATGGGTATAATGTATATGGCACATAGAAATATAACAGTTATGATACAATATACATTTATAATTTGAGTAAGCAGGTGTGCGGAGCACTTAAACGTGTGTAGCCAGGCGTACACATACGGTATGTACTACGTAGTGAAAAATATAAATATAAATAAATAAAAATGTTATACAGAGTGATTTTGCAATCCCCCCCCCCCTCGCACCCATTTCTTCTTTTTATGGTACACTTAGCCAAAATCTGGTTTTTGGAATTTTTAAATTTACTTAAATACCATATTCTTGAATCCTTAATATTTTTTTGAGAATTGTTATGTATAAATATAAACATATAATATAGTATATATTATAAATATATAATCAAATCAAAATTCGAACGAATAGTATATGACATAAAAATTATGTATTAAATATAATAAGTTCATGATAATATGTTTGGAATACATGGGGGCTATGATGATTTGAAAATTAATTAAATTTATATTTATGTATCAAAATTGTATAATTTTTTAAAAATTTCCCGAATTTAATAAATACTAGGTTCAGTAATACATTTATTTATTATTTTTTAAAACCATTTTTAATGACTACAGTATTTCGTAAATACTAACATCTTCATAACTTTGAAACCACTCGTTAGAAATTTGATTTAGATAGGTACCTCATTATTTTTTTAAATAATAAATAAAAAAAATAAAAATGGTTTCTCGATTAAAAAATATAATTTTGTATCACCACAGGGCACTAATTTAGTGGTACGAAAAATATTAAGTATTTAGTATAACTTTATGATTTTTAATTATCAATAATCTATGATAAACTGATCAGACATCACATTTTTCTAACTGTGCGAATAATTTATAATTTTTTGAACTACTTTTATTTTTTCAATACAATAATGTTTCTAAATAAAAACAAGTATCTACAATTAATAAAAATTAATGAATAAGCAATTTGGTCAATTAACTATGTAAAATTAACTAAAAATAACTTATACCAATTAATAATGTATAAAAACATATTATTATCGGTAGGTACCATACTAAATCCACACATAATTTTTTTTGGCTTCAAGTTTTATTTCCAAAAAAAATAGTAATAAAATAACTTGTCTGAATGAGAAAATTAATCATCGGTAAATTAAAGAATATAATAAATGGACATCGGTGAGTGATAGAGATCCTCCGGCACTACTGGATAAAAAAGCGGAACTTTTACCAAATTGATTATGACTAACAAACATACAAGTTAGCCATGGAACAAACGAATTAAAAACTTAGTTAATCTGGAAGAAACTGTTAGCTGCAGAAGTCTTCGGGACACAATTAATGAGGGTCCTTGTGCTGCAGAGGAATAAATAATACCATTGTGATCGTTGGACCATAAGTCATCAGAAAGATTAAAATTATAACATAAAATGAACATATGATTAAAATGAACGGAAAGAAAATCATCTTTAGCAATTATAATAATATACATGTTATAGGACAAGTGAGAAGAGTTAGGAGCTAATAGACAGCCACTTACTAAAAACTTTTTATCATTAAAAATAAATGCTCAATACTTACACTAGCGGCAGAAATTAAGTGAGCAGGTATGCTATAAAGGACCCTGACACATCTAGAATAGCATGTAGCAATATTTCTAATGCATCGTAAAAATATTTTAATCACTTAAACTTAATTATACATCGACTACTTATTTGTTAAGCCATATTACAGATAGCAGTAGGTATATGAATTTATATAATATTACATTTACAAATATTTACCTTTGTCCTAAAACATAAGCATTTTTTTGTAAAAATTAAACGATAAATAAATAATCAGAGGTATTATAGTATAACTCAAAACTTATATTATTTACAAGAAAATAGTTAACATCGTCGCTAAGGTTAAGTTTTTCCTTGACGTCGTGGCCGATACACTTGAATGTTTCTTCAAAAGTTGAGAAAATGCATTAAAATATCCAATAACCCAATGGCCATTGACAATATATATCACGTAAACATTCAAGATCAAAACGAATCCCTGAGAGTTCTCAATGCTGCATATGACTATATAAGTCAACTTCTCACCATTCCACGATCTACTTCAAAGCTCAAAATGACACAGTTTGGATTTGGAATTCAGAATCACTATAACATTAGACGAAGAACTTACATTATATTATATTATAGTTTTTTTGCTTACTTATAATTACTATTCGACATTAATTGGTGATCCAGAATAATTGTTTTTTTCTTAGTATTATGTCTGGTCAGACGTTGAAATTTACTAATTGTATTTTTAGACATATCAGATATAAGTATATAACCATGAGTAAACATTACCAGTTTCTTAACAAAAAAACTCATTCCTAACATATAAGTAATAGAGTGGTGACTTCGATGACTTGTGTCCAACACAGTGAGTATTCGACAACTGACTAAAAAGACGATGGTTTTAGGATCAGATAGTATTTACTATTTACTAATGCGATTACATGATGTGACGAAGTAAACCAAAAACTTGGAAACCGATAACTAGTGACAACACAAATAAATTTATAACACCAATAAAGTAAAATATTATTTGAAAACACTACAGTTCAAAAATTACAAAAAAAAATAAGCGACAACAACAACATTAAACGTTGATCATGGTTAAAGGTTTAGACTGAAAGTCTAAATAATAACTTTTTGATTTCCAAGCAAAGTTTTATCAAATCAATATTAATTTTGGTTTGTGTTCAACACGTTTGAAAGTAATGGTAGAACAGTATATAAAAACACATATTGAATGCTAAGTAGTATAACGGTAACAATAAAGCTTCCGGTACTCGGTAAACTATCGGTCAATAACTGAGAACCTGATTCATGTGTATACGTAAAAAAAAATTGAATTAATTGCCATTTGTTAAAAAATGATACAATTTAAAATAAAAACCATTTATACTCAATGTAAGCAAATAAAAAAATGTCTGTATCAATAATGTTGAACTGTTGTAGTACCCTAATTCTGTTTATTGGCATGTCTTACACATACGTACCTACCTACTATATTTATTATCAAAATAACAAAATAATAATTAATTGATACAATTATACTCCTAATAATTGATATACTAAATACTTAATTATTTAATAATTAAATTAAATTACAAAATATGAATAGTTTTATTTTATTCGTCAAACCATTTTAAACCTATCTATTTTAATATTTTAAATATTATATTATATTTATGCATATTGCATAAAAATTCCTACTTATTTCGAAGTATAAAATAAAAAATGTGACTCAGTGATGCTTAGCCGTACTCGCAATCAGCGGAAACTCTCTGAGTGTACGCACCGGCCGGCGTTGCAAGCTCTTGGATGGGTAACCACCCATTATGTTTTACCAACGAAATCCTTGCCACACATGCAATACGTGTTCTAAACCAACCATTTCCCACTACAAACAACTAATGGCCATAGTTTCTGGGCTATAGTTCAATTTAAAAAAAAAATTAATTTTTCAATGACATTTTAACAGTAAAAATTAATTATTTTTAATGCATAATAAAACGGGCAATTAGATTTACGGAACTTTTGTTTTTTTCTTCAATATAATCAGAAAAGATGGTTTTCTCAAACCTACGTTTAAAGGATTCAATAATTAATTAAATTTTAACTTCTAGCCAATCTTTTAATCTTGCATTATTGCATTCAAAGTATAAATCATTATGACGTTCAGATGTTAGTGAACCTAAATTTTACTAAGTGCTGATTTTAGTTTAAAAAAATGTAACATTGTTGTTTAACTTAATATTTTCGCAAAACTTATTTTTGTTCTGTTTTATTTGTTCACAGGTATTCAAGTCCAAAACGTTCGTGGTTCGTCGAAGGAGAAATGGGGCGCAAACATCAGGGTGCAAAGGACACATATGACATAGACAGCCTGATCTCACCTATTTATGCTATGACCACAACTGGCGGGGGCATGAATAGCACCGGCTGGATGGGCTACAAAGCAGTGCCCGTCGATGAACCTAAGCCACGGACCCCATTGTTCCTGATAGACAATGGTCTCAGTGCTAAGACACTAGATGCTATGTTACACATATTCATTATATGTTTAGTACTTTTCATTATTATCAATTGTATGTGTAAATTTGTTTGGTTATTTTTAAAATGATATTGTTATACTAATATTATTGTGTGAATACTGTATATAGGTAGTCTTAAGTGCCTTGCTAAAACATTTTTAGTTTAAATACCATTTTTTTTTTATTATTATTTATTGTGTGTTATATTTATAACAATATTGTAAATCATATTTTTTTTATTCATAAGTGTATAATTTATTGACGATTCGATTCTATTGTAATTTCATTAGTTAAATATTACAAAGACAATATTATCATATTGTTGTTATTATTGTTACCCAAAATAAACATGAATACTTTTGTGGTAAACATATTATAGTGAATATTTCTGTTTAAAATTAACTAGAAATAATTGTCATAGTTCAATAAAGTTACAAGCCTTATAAACACTTAAAAGTTATTGCCAAACCCAACACCCTACACCAAAATTAATATTATCATAACTATTGAAGTCCAACACTTTAATATTCATTAATCACTTATTTAATAAATACTATTAAATGCACATACAACATAGATTAGCTATCTATCTAAATAGAATGTGATTTAGAAAACTAACTGTTAACTTTCCACACACATGATTAAACTATAAAACAGTTTAATGAATGTCAACATCAAAATAGAGAATTACTAAAATAGTAAAATGGTCTAACAGTTCTATAAAGAGGACGTTACACTGACATTTGTTGTCTCCGTCTTACAAGTGCGTAACATATCAAATTTTACGCACAGCTGATCACGTTTAACTCCGTTAGTTTAAAACTTAGAGTGAATTGACCTTTTATAAAATTTAAAGCAAAGATTATTATCTAGAGCATATCATAGCATTTTTATCATATTTTAATTTTAAAGCAAGTTATGAGTATTTTACGATGCACAAACAATTTACAATTTTTAAAAACTCATAACTGGTTTTTAAATTAAAATATAATAAAAAGCCTATGAAATTCCTAGGGTGATAATTGTACCTTTATATTTTATAAGAGGTCCATTCGCTCTAATTTTTAAACTCACTTAAATAAACGTGATCTACTGAGTGTAAAATTTGCTATGTTATGCACTTGTAAGACGGAGATAACGAATGTTCGCGTGACGTCCTCTTAAGTTAATTTTGTATTGTACCTTAAATTCTCGATCTTCTTAACAATGAACATTACTTTGCAGAACACAACATGTCACTTCAACCATAGAAATAATTAAAATAGTATATCTACACTCTGTATAGGTACACCGTACACATTATTATTACCAAGTTACATATTTAATCTATTTACGCGAAAACTCGATAGTCACAAATATGAAGTAATTTTTTCCAAATTCACATTTTTTATTATTTCATTGGTACTGTAAGTACCTATTATTTAGGTGACACGAAAAATGTCTCAGATAAATGTCCATTTTATAAATCATTACATAGTAATAGTAGCGACATATGAATAGTTTGAATGATTGCTAAATGTTTCGAATGAATAATAGAATTCTGAATTTACATAGGTACTATAATTACGGACAGCATTTACAAATAGATATTATAACACATTACGTTCTAAGAGTAAGAGTGATATAGCCTATGCATATTAATTAGCATAACAATAATATATATTTTTTTTTAAATTTGTACTGTTGGTTACAAAAATCAACGATCATCAATTTTATAACTTTTTAAATTCCAATGTTAGGCCTTAGGCTTAACCATAACCATACACTTACTACACTTATATTACACATTAAGTCACCATAATATGTCCTATTTTAAACGATAAAGTTCCGGCTCTGTGCTGTTATCAGTCAGCTTGTACTGATTACGGAAATGTAAATTATAAACCTATAATAATATGATGAAGTATTTTATTATTATCGCCACAAATCAGCATACAGCGCCAACGGAGTAATCATCGACGTTCCCTTTTAAAGAACGGTTTTTTTTTTGCTACAGTTTTGGAGTAAAAAATATTACGTATTCAATGTTTTAATTGCTATCAATTATCATGGAATTTATATACTTAATTATTAATATAACATAAACATTTATTGTAATACCTATTTTTTATACACAATATTCGAAACATAATATAAAACTTGACTTGAAATCAAAAGGACTTTAAGGTTGGGTTGACCTAACCTAACAATAATTAATAAAATATTAAAATGAACAAACTTAATAACAAAAGTTAATTATATATAGTATACACTAAAATGCTTAAACAATAAAGTCATCAATTTATCATAATCATTAAATCAATAATAATAATATTTCTCGAATTAATAATATTATTTATTTAAATTTATGGAATTACAAATATATTTCGGTTTTTTTATTTCACTAATTTATAATTGTATGTTCACCTAAACATATAATTATATTATTATTACATTGTTTCTATATTATCGAAGATTGGTAAATTCTGTCATGCATATATATTTTAACAAAATACTTGTACTAAAAATATTCTCTTCTTGTTGTATTGGCAAAAACCGTCTGTTGCAAAAACGATATTATTATTTGTAACCTTATCATATACCTATAATATGATTGTAAATTAGTATTTCAGAATAAATCGGGTATCGGATTGATTTGTGCTGAACGTTTAGTTAGATAGTATATTGCAGACACTATCCAACATCAATATCTTGTGACTTAGGTGCCTAAAATTAAATTATATTGAATACTGTTGTAGGTACCTCCTTATAATCAATGAAAGATAACAATATATTATAATTTTATGGAATTCACTAACTATATTACTTATTGATAAGCACCAAGGTAAACAAATTTCAGCCACCATTAACGAAAAACTATATTTTTTATCGAAATTCATAATATCCTTTAGTTTAAACTACATCGTGTAAATTGTCATAACCCTATTTTTTGATGTTTAATTACTTTTATATCAAATAGAAAGCTATAATATGTTAAGTATAAAAGTTGTTGATAGAGATCTTTTAATTTTATTTCATGTGGTCTTCAAATTCACATATTGCACCACTCTTATTCACTGTGTTAATTAATGATGTTCAATTTTCAGATTCAAGTACCCTGTGTTATTATTTGCTGAAGATCTTAACTTATTTCATATTATAAAAACCTCTAATGATGCCATAATACTACAAAACGATATAAATTATCTACTTATATAACCGGCGTGATCTTAACAATTTATACTTAAATATTCTTAATGTAAAGTAAACAATTTGAGGAAAAAACGAGCTCCGTATCTTCGTAATTATTAGGTACTTAAAAAATTGTTCACTCATTCATGTTTACCAGAATAAAGATTTAGGAACCTCATAAGAAATTATTAAAAATCTTTTCGAGACAAATCTACCAATTCCACCACATTTTATAAACGTGCAAAATCCTCTAGGCCGGGCTACCTAAAGTTGTAAGGACTTCAAGAATCCAGTTTCACTAAAAGCGCAATTTTAAAGTTTGGTCACCAAGCCCTTTAAATTCAATACAAAATATTGAGTATATTCAAAATCATTTTCTGAGAAAAGTGTCTTTTAGACGTATTTTCTTGTACGATAACGTCACTCCATCATCACTATCAACCATTAACTTTTCTAGACCTTGGATCATAGGAAACATGAAGAATAAGTTTAGATATTTACTTTATTTTCAAATTACTTAAAGGGCATATTTACAGTCCAATCTTACTTGCCAAATTAAATTATTCAACTCCTACCTACTCATCGTACTAGATAAACAAATAAATGCGTGTGCTATTTCAATCTGTTGACTATGGTCTCAATTTTCCTATTAATGAATTTAGTTAATAAGTATATTATTAATTTAATTCATAAATAAATGTAAATTTTATTAATACAAATTTAAATAGTTTACTTTCTTAATTTGTTTGTATATTTAGAATCTCACATGATCACATGTATTTTATAGATACTACCAACTGTATAATTATTACTATTTGAGAATTGCCCGTATAATTAAATAAATAACCTAATCAATGCAGATTCAAGAAAATGGCCTAAGCAAATATGGAGAGAGCAGATAAATAAATAAAATCAAACAGTAAAAATAAAACAAAATGACCAAATATTTAAATGTTATATTTTAAATCTCTATACACGATCATATAGCTATAATTAAATCTTAATTAGTGAACATCAGATAATTATCGAAAATAATACATAAATAAAATAATAATATTTAATAATAATAAAAATATGTTTATTATTATTCTTTTGTTTTTAACTTCAAATGTTGAAGAGTTAAGAGTTTTGATGTATTCAAAAATAAAGTACAGCTAATTGGGTAGTATATACTATATACCTATTGATTGAATTATTATATTATGAAACAAAAACACAGTAGTTCAACATCGACTCAGTATAAAACGCATAAATATAAATAATACTTAATAACAATTATTATGGTGGACTCAAGCGAGGTCCTTACCATAAGCTCTTTTGCTCAGATAAGATATCATAAACTGCAAAATTGGTGATCCGTATTATTGAAACAATTGAATAGACCTGCACACTCCTTTATCAAGCACAGATCACCGAAAGCACTCAATAATCGCTCTTTTAAGCAGCAGCTACAGTAAGTAACAGAAGCTACTTAAATAAGGTGGTCGATTGTCATTTAAAGGTTTGTCATCATAACGATAATACGCTCAATAACAATTAAGACCATGACTGTATTGCAAGGATTAACTGAGGTGAGCACAGCACTAAAGGTTCGAAATCCCGATTATTAGTCAACAGTGTCGTTGTATAGCTTATCGATTGAATATGTTACATTGAGTTTTTACCAATCATATTATATTTTTTTATTTATTTATTTATTCCCCATTTTATTCTAACAACTCTCTTTATTTACCTTAAATAAAATAGAAAATTTGCAAAATATGCGATAAGTTCTGCTCGGTAACATTTTTTAAATGCTAAACAATTAAATTATCATTGCTTTAAATTTTTAATTTTTTAAATATTTACTTATACAGTATACACAACAATTGTTATTCAATATGGATAAGCAAACGAGTTACAGACATTCAGATTTTTGAAAGCACATTTTTTTGAGGAGATTCGTGTTTTCTCTAATGCATCTAATAGTGTATAATTTGTCCTTATGATAGCACTAATTTAAGGGATGGATACAATTTATTATTATTAAATAATGAACCTGACATATTACTGTATAAGTTTTTTCATTTTTTTTTCTTAATGAATTAAGGTTTTTGTTATTATTAAATTACCAGACAAGCTTAAAGAAAATTTATAATGATACCAAAAACTTTCATATAGTTATAAAATTTCCCCCCCCCCCCCAAAAAAAAAAAAAAATATTTATAAGTACTCACTACTCACAATAGTAGGTTATACCAAAATATTTTTATAATAATGTACCTTTTGTTCTTTTGACAGAAAAATTCAACATCATTAATAATAAAGTCTAAAATAATTTTTTCTGTTTCTTAACAAACTTTAATGAAGTTATATTTATTCAGAGTCATAGTAAAAGCTTTTTTAAAATGTTTGTAAAAGGTTTCAAGAAAAATATCCTTTTTTAAGTACTGATAAATTATAACATAATATATAACTTGATTCATTTTATAGTTAACTGTAATTTCAAAATATCTTTAAACAGTATGCATTAACAGCTAATAATTATTAAATACGATAAGTTGATTAATTATGATGTAAATATATTTTTCCTATTCTTATGTTTGATGTTAAATAAGCTTTTAAAGTGAAGATGAGGGTGCTCTGTTAACATACAATTTTGAATTTAATATTTCATATCAAAAAAACTAAAAATCCAATGTTAAATTTCATATTTATAATTTTTAGAAAAGTGTTCTGACTCAGAACAAAAAATTTGAAATATAATATAGGATATTATTTTTAAAAATCAAAGGTCGAGAGTTGGTTCACTAACAATTAGATAACACACATAATGCCGGTGAAAAAAATACAAGTATAATAGAATTAAATATTTGGTTTGCACAATATCTAAAATTGTAAGATTTATTATTTTCAAATTATTATGTATTCAACTAGGTATAAAAATACAATAACTTTGTTGCCTTTAAATTTTAATATAGTAAAAATTTTAAATAAAATTACCCTATAATAATCAAAACGCAAATCTTAAGTTTACTTTACTTCAAAAAACTATACCCACTTCCAGATCACACAAATTCATTTCATTTTTACCTAAGCCTTTTTTATCCCAAGAAAAAAAAAATTGATACATCGAAAAAATTGCACATTGTAATATTTTTTATATTTAGTATACGGAAGTCGGACAGTGTATAATGGTTTTGTGAAACCACAAATATGAAATAACTGCCATTGTAAAGACAGAAATTGTGACAATGAGAGGTAACAATGACATCGAAAATTGTAATGACCTTGCAAAATATCTTTGCACTCTTCCTAATTACAAATGAATAGGTACCATCTACTAGTTTTACAATATAAAACGGGAATAACAAAAGTACAAAATATGCATAAACAGCATAATATCAATGTGTATTAAATTTATACATACAAATATGCAAACTTCAATACATGCTTACCGTTATTTATATATGTGATCTGTATAGGCCATTATGTTCAAAAATGTAAATTGCTAAATATTGTACTGAATCAGTTGGGGTGCGTCAAGTGAAATTTATATGGGTTCGCAATTATTTTAACGGCTTATACATTTTTATTTAAGTTTATGATAAGAACATCACATTTTAATGCAAATAGCATTAGATATGGTATATTTTATTGAATGGTGGAAATAATTATTCATTTTAGGTTGGCGTTATTTTCCTTTTAATTAATTTCACACCTGGACGGCTGACCTCTAAATCTCAAGAAATCAACAGGCTGCTGTTATAATAATCCATCCAATATAAATAATATAGATTTATATGTTCTATGCATATAACAATGAATGATTGTCTGTTTGTCCTCTATAGGCTGAAAAACTACAAGACCATTTTCAATAAAAGTTATATCAATAGATTTTTAGAAGAATGTTTATAGCTTATTTTTCAACCCTTATTGGTTGATACAGGGGGGCTCACTCATGAATTTAGTTTTATCTAGGGAAAATCGAATATTGTTTTGTTTATTTAAATGGTTGCCATAGGTTACACATTGTATTACTATAATAATTACTAAAAATATGACATAAAGTTTTTTTTACAAATATAATATAAAAAGAAGCAAAAATTAAAATCAAATACTTATAAACACAGTTACAATGATTATTTTTTATATTTTATGATTTTCAATCATATTTTGTTCTCTTAATCCTGGACATATTTCTTTTGTAAACTTGTAAAGACGAATACCAACCTTGTCGACAATATTATAAAGTAATCACTGAAAATATATTTATATTATATAATCAACTTCAGCAAAACAAAAACGATAGGAGAATAGATTAATTTTAACCCAAGCGAAGTTGGGTAATTCAGCTTTAGTATAATATAAATATTGAACGATTATAGGTAGTATTATAGTAGTTTAAGGTGTATCTTTTTGGTTTTAATTTAATGTTTGTAATATTATTTTTAGTTTTTTTTTCAGACAATATCTAATTAAAGAATATTGAACGTAACATAATTTGAAGTTTACAATATTATCATACTCTAAATCTACTACAATAAGTACATTATTGGAGTACTAATAAGACTAATTATAAAATAATAATTATTAGTTATCTTATATATTATTTATTGTTGAAGATTAAAAGTATAATATTATTATACTTCTAATTATAATACGTGCAATATCCTTTAATTATATATTATTTAAGAAAAAAATTAGTAATAATTATTAGTATCATAATTAAGTTTAAGCTTTCTATTTTGTTTTCAACTCATGGTATCTCGGAATGCGTTAGTCTTAAGCTGATCACATTATTTCTTATTACTCCATATTAATTAAAAATATCATTAATAATTTGGAACTACGCTATCAAATTATAAACGAAAACTGTCCTAGCTTTACTAGTTTTATTCTGAAACGTTTATTTGAAAACTGTGAATTATTTGGCCTTAATTTGAAGACGAATAACTGTAAAGGATACTAATATAAAAATAAATAACATTATGTATCATATAAACTCTAAAGTAAATATCAGACAACCTACAAACTACCCACAGTTGTTCTAAGTATAATAACTCATAATTTGGCAACAATCCACCAAGCTTCGATTCCACTAATAATATTACATAACAATGTATTATTATAGTTATTATTATACAACAGTATACAACTCCACTAAGAATCGTTTTTCAGAAAATATAATGCGTTTATGTAAAATTGTATTTGTTTAATTTTGTTATTTGTCTCAGTTGACGAAGAAATGTTCAACTTTTTTTCAAGTTGTTTTAATGTACATTTTAGTTTATAAATGGTCTATGGTGTGACTAAGCAAAATAAATATTATTTTTAAAAAGAACCTCAATGTTAAACCCATATATTTCTTGACTCAAATATTATTGTTTTGTGTACCTGGATTACGTCATACTATGAAAATATTTTGTTTAAACTGTTTATAGTTTGTTTCAATATGATAATATATTAAGTAGGTAATTTATTCAGTTGTGTTGCTAACTTATTCACATGTTGTTAAATACATTTTTACGTGTTTTGATAAACTTGATCAGCAGTGGAAATTATATTAAATCAATGCATAATGCATTAATGCTACAATAAAATCTTATAAATACAGATACAATAACTCTATTCAATTATAATATTGTGATGCAATGTTACAGCACGTTAAAATCAGCAAATTATTTAAATTAAAAGTCAGAATTGAAGTAATTACATTTTAATAGATCTTTATGTTTTTGTAAGTGGCATAGTGTATATTATAAATTTAATCATTATATGGTATTCATCAATACCTACCTATAGGAACACATGGAAACTCACAAAGATCTGAACCTGAATAGTGTAATTGCTAATAACACAAATCATAAATATTATAAAACGTAAATCATAGGTATAGAAACGATATTATACAGTTGCTAGCAAACCAATTGCGAAATGCATAGTTACTTTTTTACTGGTTTTTATATTATACTTTCAAATTATTTGTTTTCGTAGTATAACTTAGATTTTACAATATTATAGGAGCTTTTGTCAATATTATATGCAAGTACCTAAATATTGTAATTATTTTATTATTTCAGCATTTTTTGTCTACATTTAGTATACTGTAATTTATTATATCAACAGGTTTATGTTTTTAACTCATTATTTGACGAGTTTTCTATTTTAAATAATGCATTTAATTTTAAGAAAAAGTTTTAGATTTTACTTATTGAATGAAATAAGAAAATGTAGGCAAAAGAATACCACTCTGCTGTACATGTACATTAGGTGTCGGGTGGGTTACTGTTAATGATAGGTTAAGTTCAATGATAAAAAAATCACTGTGTGTAAGAAAAACGATTCTGAGCGTAGACAGTCAGCCTATTATATTTCTAAGTACATTTTATGATATTATAAAGTAATTTATTTTACGATAAAACAATAATAATAAAATATGTTGAATTAATATTAATGGAAATTTTGAATTTGAAAAGGTCATTGTGAGTATAAAATATAATAATATACTTAGAAGTTTCTAATACCCACGAATATGGAATAATATTGTTAAATAATTATAAACAAATAACTAAAATCAATATTATAATTTTGAAGTTAGGAAAAATACATATCCGTTTGTCCTTATTTTATTTTTTGTTTTCGTTTTGAAAACTACTAGAAATTTTTTACTTTTCAACCATCCCCTCTTCCCCGGGCACCAACTAGATTCACTCTCCTACCTTTAAAAAAGATATTAAAATAGAAAATAAAATCATTGTTTCAATCCCCATAGGTGATAACAAAAACAACAAATTTTAAAAGCACACATCATTGTTAAATTAATACATTCATCTCTCCGATCGGAAAATTCTATACAAATCTAAAATATTGGTTTAAAACAATGACAAATCTTCGTATTCAAAAAACGATTCTGAACGGGTCTCTAACTATTAATGATTTAATACTGTTATAGGAAATTATTAAAATATTAAGCGCTCATCATTTATCAGAACGATTATTTATATTGGTTTAGAACATTAAATATTACGTACCTAGTACAGTTCCAGTAAATTGCATTGTGTAAAACATCAAATATTTTAACTTTAATTTTAATTTGTGATTAATTAAAAAAAAAATACAATTTTCCGTTGGTTTCCGAGTTATATCCTAGAACACAATTTTTAATGTATCCAGATTCCAGACATTGACTAAGTTATACAATATACACCAATAACTGATTTTGTTAGAGGTGACTCAATGAAAAAACCAACTGTTTACTTCAAGTCAGCCTTCAAACAAATAAAGGAAATACTCAAGTCACAAAGAGAGGTATTTATTATATTTCACAATAAAATGGCGATAAAAAGGTCATGAAAAAGGTTCCTTGTCTGTAGTCGTCATTCAAGTTGGTATATGTTTTTGTCTGCTACTAGACATAAAGATTGTTGAGTGCAAGTAAGAGTGAAGATTCAGATAGGATGACATCAGAACAAAGTGTCTAAAAGAAAAATAAGAATTAGTTTTTGTTTCGTTTATTAGTTGGAAACAGAAATATGATATCTAACTACATCAGTGTTCTACAGTTAGTAGCATTCTTGATTTTCAATTCATTTAGAAAAGTAAGAGTTTGTAACTATTATCAACAATTTCTTATTATGGTTAAGAAGCATATTTTAACAGTTTTCATGCAAACACAATATAAATAAAATGTGGACTATTAAATGTAATACAATTTATCATATATATATATAACATAGATAATTTAATATTTTCTCAAAATCGTATTTAAATAAATTAAAAAAGTGGGTAAGTTGATGTTGCTCTGTTGTGAATAAGGTGTCTAGAAGATTGCTGTAGAGGATGGTATTAAATTTGAATTCAATGATATAATATTATCATCGAATACGAAAAACGATTCTGAGCGGAGACGGTATGTTAGTCTAGAGTTTTTTTATTGTTATTGCTAATTATTAATAGGGTAGCCGGTAGATTGAATTAATATTATAAATAATATAATTCTTAAATTATCAGTGATGCTAGAAAATATTAAATACATATACTTATGTAAAATTGGAACCAATAATTACAACAAAATGACAAAAATTGTTATTTTTTGTGTTAATATGTAATTTTATCCAAATTTGAAAATAGAATAGCTGTAAAAAATAAATGTATTTATAAATTATTTTAATTTATTAGTTACGGAAAAAATTGCTTAAGTGGAACTTTATTTTGAATTTTCAATCCTTAGCTATACAAATTGAAAATTTTAAACATTTTTAACTACAGAATCATTTTTAAATTTTCAACTTGATAAATGTTGTCAAAATTTAAACTTAAAATGCTTCTAAAACAAAATAGTGCATTTATGTATTTTTAATATTTTTCAACTTCCATTGTAACAATATATCAAGAGTCTTGTATTGAATTATCATACTTTTTTACAAAACCAATACAATTTTATTGACATTTATAGAAAAAAAAAATGAAAATAATGGAAATTGAAAATGTCCGTCAACAGCTTAAAACGAGTCAACATATTTCGAAAATTGTATCAAATATTGATGAAATAAACATAAAGTGTAAATTTCAAGTGTACAGTAATTCGTCTTTGAATATTATAGCAAAATCAGAAAATCGCTTTATATGAAAAATCGAGTGAATATCCAATGTTGTAAAAATTTTAACTTCAAAGACTCATTACAAATTAATTTGATTTTTAGGTGGACATTTTTATATTGATAAAGGTAGATAAACTTATAAGGAATCTTGTTTTAAATTTTCAAATCTTAAATACAAAAAAAATTTTTTTATGAATTTCTAATTCAAATAATTTGCTAATTTTCATGATTTCATTACAATTTTTGTCAAAATTCTAAGTTCAAACGAGTTTCAAAAATGTATTGTGGATTTACGATCAATTTGTTTTTTGAGTTCCACAAACAAAAACTTACGAAGAACCTTGTATTACATTTTCAAATTTTTTGACGGAGTGAAAAATGTTTCATTGACATAAGTTTGAAAAAAACAAATAATAATTGAAAATTTCATTTGCCTATAAATAATTCAATACGAGTCAAAATATTCTAAAAATGTTACAGTGTATAGAAAACGTTAACACGAACGTTTGGTGAAAATTTTTTAGAGTTACACTAAAACCAAAAGAGATTTTTCGAAAACTGGTTTTGCGTGAAAATTCCCGGTTTTCCTTAATTTGTTGTTGGTTTTTCCTGTTGCTTATGAAAACGATTTTGAATTTTAACTATGACCTACCGAATGCTGAAGTTAACCTACCAGAAAAGTTGCTGTTGAAGACAATCGAAGAACTTTTACTGTCCCAAACCGCGATGACAGACACAAAAATTAAATAATAAATTAAAAACTTAAAAAATTAAGAAACACATCACATTATTGTAAAATCGATGCATTTATCGCTCTGCTTGGAATCTAAAACACATTAAATATTATATAAACTCAATTTTGTTTTTAATTTTAACATATTAAAATCTGAACAATGTAAATTTGTTGATTTTGTTGGTATTATTGACTATTCAAATTTCAATTAATTTAATTCTGTGTTTAGGTTTTGTGTTCTTTGAAATTTAACCTACATAATACATTATAATTGTATTATATTCTGATATAATATGTCGATTTATCGATACACACAATAATAATGGAAACGTCACTTCTGTCAAAAACAGAGTGCAAATTATATACTATCACTGTTAAAACATATAAATAATTCCTTAGTTTCGTCAATTATGAAATAAAATATATCGAAATTATCAGCTTTATCACTAAGTATATAATAACTTATACTTATCATTATACATTTATAAAAAACAAATGTCAAAAAATTATAATTTAATAGATAATAATAATAATGTCCAAATTGTTGAATTTTTATAGTTAATTATTTACAACATTTTAAAATTGTATACATTTAATACTCAAAATTAATAACAATTTTTCAACTGGATAAAGGGTAATATTATGTCACTCCTAAGTGCTTAATTTTTTCATAAACATTGTTATATAATCATTACATTCTAACAGCCATCTGATCTGAGTTCGGCATTCTAAAAATGTTTTGATTTGTTTCTAAAATGTCAACTAAAAGTTATGAACATAATATGAGAGATTATTAAAACGACAAGCGAATTCATATGAAACTTTTGGAGCACTTGTTTTACTCTAAATAGTAGTCACGTACATAAAAAAAACAATCCATAATTGTAAATTTATAAGAATAATACATTCCTATATCTGCACAAAATCTTAAAATGACAGAAAAAAATACATTTGATAAGTTTACAATAAAAATTAATACCCTACGATTTTCAACGCAAGTGCCGAATTAGAAAATATGATAATGTATGTGTATGTGTACTACACCTGTTTCTCCATAATTGTAGAATGTCAGGATTACGTTAAATTTACATCATAATATGTTGTACACATATCCTCAAACTTTGAGTGTTTAAATAATTTCAATTTTTACCCTAAACAGTAAACATGACAAAAAAAATCTGTTAACATCTTATACCCATCTTAATCAATGATTAGTTTTATATGCCTAGTTATAACAGTTCAAACAAAATAAACAACGAAAGAAAATATCTTAAAAAAACTATAATTTTCTAAACAATATTATGCATTATTGTGTATTATTAATTTATGATAAAAAAATGAGTACAACATTTTATGTTAATGCTAGATAGAAATGTATCATATTATTTTAAATAGGTTGAATCTCTAAATGGTTTAAGTGAGGGACAATTAATATTTAATGTATATTATAGATGGAAGATAAATGATGATATAATATGTGTTACAAATATATGGTATTGTTTCCCATTTCATTTTAAAATGCTGTTCTTAGTCCCCAGTTCGTATGAAGGAGGAAGTTAATATTCAAAAAAGTCCAAATAAAAATTATGAATATTATGAATTTCTATTAAATTGTTTAATAATATACATTATTTTGATTTTGATTTATACTAGAGCGCTGAGCGACTATGTACATTGAATTGATGATGATTGAATGTTTTTTAAATTATCAAAACTTAATTCACATTAATTTCGACGCTTTCCTACAACTATGTAAGACGTACCGGCAAAAAAAAATGACTAATAATAAATTACCAATATTATAGTGGTTCGACCAATTCTTTCATGAGAATTATTGTAGTCAAATTGTATTGATACTTAAACTTGCCTAGATGGGAAATGCGTTTTTAAAAACATCTTTTGAAAAAAACATAATACACAATATTTTATTTTCATTTCTGATCGAGTTTTAATATTTAGTAACCATCCTAATATATTTTAAATTGTACTCGAACCATAAGTAGATAGCTAGATATTTAGGTACACCCCATAGTTTTCAACCAATAACGTTACTTTGATTTTTCTATAGGTATGTGACAAACAGCGATGACATAATATCAATCCGCTTTGCTCTGTTCATAATATACATTTGCGATTTGCTCAATAATGAGTGAATGAAAGACAACCCGAAGGAATTAAAGCGGTACAAATATTCTAACAATAATACTAGGTATATAAAAAAAAGTATAAGAATTCGATCAAAGTATAAATCCAAGCATGTGCAATTTTGGATTTTCAAGTTCAAACTGAATATTAATGAATTTAATACTTTTTGGCTTAAACAAAAATTATCGAATTGATTTCATATTTTTTGATTTACTTTATTAATGATATCATTTTTTTTATACACCCAAACACCAAGTCTCCTAGAATACCATTATCTTTTTGGTGAAGACTAAAATATATTAACTCATAAGTTAAGTGCACATAATTAACTTTGAGCTATGTTATGTTTTTATACAATACCATAAATATTTTGCTTATTTAAGGTATTCAAGAACTTCTGAACGCAATATACTTTCTACATTAATTTAATGTTTTCTTTTTCTCTTCTAGGTATCTACTTAAAACTATTGCGTTTTTAAATGAAAAATAAATTGGCTACGTCGTTGATTCTTTTTTCACCGCAATAATGGGGAAGAGCATTCGAAAAGCCGTAAAGTCGTTGGGGTTTTACAATAAATGTCTCACCGACATGGACTGGCCACTTTTATCAACTATATATAGTTCTGTGGTTACAATAGCATGAGGATAGGAAGTTGTGTGCAGTAAACAAATGAAAGAAAAAATAAGAAATAAATAAGAAATATAGGAGAAAGATCAAAATAAAACGAATTCTTTCATACAAATATAGAATTTACACAGTTACACACTTACGTACACCTACCTACCTACATCACATGTACCTATAAGTAATATAATTTTAATTTCATTGTTTCCACTCTAATCATATTCAAAACAATATGATATTCATATAACTTATTAATACTAATTTTAATAATACAGACCAATGTATGAAATCATAATTTATTATTACGAAAAATGTTGTAAAAAAGATTAAATACTAAATTAAAAAGATTTGAAATATAAGTTTATTTATAAGTCTTACATGCAAATAATATTTAATCATTTTTAGAAAACAGCTTATCTAACAGGATATTTATACAAAAACTTCAGACAAACGCGTTGCAAGAGAAACACTCGTTTGAAGTAAAAGGATTTGATCATCGAATACAATACGAATCAATTAGTTTCAAAACATTTTTAAAGTATAGTAAATATGTACATCCACAACAAGCGATTTATATCAAGGAACCATAATTATTATTAATAAGCAATAAACTTTTATTATAACTATACAAATATTCTAAGAAACAATATTGATTCTACAGAGTTGACTTTTTTCTTGGAAATTATCTTTTTCAACAGTTAAAGTCTGTAAAAGTGACATAATATCCCAACTGTGAATAGAAGAGTCACGCAGATGGCAACTACTTTAACTGTTGCAAATTATCAAAGTTTTCGAAATAAGCAAAAATAAATAATTTTTTATTATGTTGATTTAATTATTTAATTAAAATTGTAAAGCGATTTAAAATCTCTTTAGTTGTACTTTATTTTAATAATTGGAATATTACGTTCATAAGTTAATTCATGACACACATTTTTATTGTTATTATTGCCTTTTTTTAAATATAATATTATACACATAAAAATTAACTGTTCTGGTTTTATGGTTTTATTCTATCACTTGTTGCTTTGAAACTACAAAAAATTATTGAGAAAATGTAAAAGTTAACACTACGTTATTTTGACTAAATTTCCTATCTATAAAATTAACTGCAATTATATTATTGTTTCATTAGTATTATAAGAAAAATAAAATTTATGTAAGATGCACGAAATGTATATGAAAATATATTTTATTTATTGCTAATTCGATTTTGATTTAAATGTGGCTCCGCTGTATACCAATTGTAGACCTAAAAGCAACAACAAAACATCTCCATATTTTGGTCAAAACCTCGTAGTTATATGCAACACTCAGACATCTTCAAATGCTAAATACAGGGATGTATACAATTGTATTAATATTTTAGGTGTCTTGTTAGTTGTTGTTGCCCTCTGGTCTCAATATTGAAAAGTCAGTTTTTATCTATATATTTTAGAACTGAAATCAAAACTAAATATTTAAATATCCTAAATACGAGGTACTATATTTTTTCATTTCATTTTTAAGTTTTGATGGAAATTTTATTTTATCTAAGGCTCAAATAATTGAATTCCTACGTAAATATAGATACACTATAGGTATATAATTCTTTACTTGTAAATCTAAGACACTGTATTTCAGTGTTTATATGCATGGCACAATATATTTTGAATAAATTTTTAATTTTAACACTAATTAAGTTCAACATATTTTTACCAAACGTATTATTTGTTTGAGTAAGACAAAAAATAAAAGTTTCACACCTATAAGTATCTATTCAATTTTTTTTTAAATTTCAAATCTGATACGAAAATAGTAAATAGCATCACATAAGCTTATGTCAGGTACTAATAGGTACTATATATTATTAAGCAATATGATTTTAAAAAAATTGCTCCGAAATGAGTTTTGGGTGTCCATTCTGATCAAGAAGGTAAAACTTTTAGCATTTAAATTGTTTCAGTTAATCGCATGAAAAATATCAACCCAAACAATACTATTTATTTAATTAAATGTGGTTTTGACTGCGACAATCACTAGTGATAGTCACACTCTGATACGTAAATATCAGCTGACATATTCACAGTAAAACGGCGTACACTACATAATAATATTTAATAATTTATATATTACGCAACACGAATCGAGAAATACGGCTCAAGTATAAAAAACGAAAATTACCTTTTGCGCGGCTCATCATCGGAGGAGACTGTACGCTGTTGGGTCGCCAGTCGCCACGCGTGTGACTACGGGGCGGTTTTCAACCGAACACTGCCGGCGCCGCACGGTGGTTGTATACGCGGCGGCGTGTGTGAGGGTATTTTCGGGCAAAAACGCAACTCTATGGTTTAACGCACGGACGGCGGCGGCGCAAACTCCACGGCGGCGCATTCTCAGAGGCTTTCCGTGGTTTTTTTCACTCCGCCACACCATCCCTCCGCTACACCACGCACAATACCAGTCCCGCTGCAGGTCCGCGGGTTAGGACGTATACTGTGGCGGCTCCTCGTCGTCTACCATTATGGTTAGAACGCTGATAAATCCAACTGCACTCTCCCTCACACACACACACACACACACACACACACACACACACACACACACACACACACACGTGCACGCCGCAGAATGTGCTCGACGTGTTACACAGGGTGTATCCCGAAATATGTGACACGATTGTAAAATAAAATGTTACATAATGCAAAGCTGTCAAATCGTCTATGGGCACACGTGCTGTGTAATATGATACGAGTACATTGAATTCACACTCATTGCTAATCGAAAAAGACCAATATAATATATTAAATGGTTTGGTACCTCTTTGCGTGTATTATTCCACACATCAATTCCATGGGATATGTCCGTATAGATCATGCATCTTACTGATACTAAGAATTATTAGTATGACTGTTGTTGGAAGATAAATGATCAGAAAATGTTCATAAAATGACTACTTTAAATGAGGTGTTTTTAATATTAACACAAATGAATCCATTTGTAAGCTTAAAATCATTTTTTTTATAGTTAAATTAAATAATTATATTCAGAGTTTGATATGTTATCATAGAATGATTGTATTTCCACAAATTCTAGCAAAAACCTTATCAACTAAATCTTCAATACAGAATTGAATTCGGATTGTTATAATGGCATTTTGCGGTAAATAAATAAAATTTAAAATTCATAGGTGAGTAAAATATAACAATAATAACGAGGATTTTTATACCACAAACGGTACACTATTAATTTCTTGCTGCGCGCTTAAGGTTTCATATTATTATTACCATTACTATTGTAAAGTATCTCGTTATGCACACGATTTCAGTCCTTTCACTCGAGTACAGTTATCAGTTGTTCAGAAACGAAAATCACAAGTACTAGCACGTGCATAAGATTTTTGTGTTTTGACAAACAGATCTCATTCAGAGGCTACAAGTTACGTCAACAGGTGGAACGAAATAGAAACAAACGTTTTTGATTTACTGCCGTACATACACACACACACACGACCGACTGCCGTACACCACCACCGTAGTGCTCATCCCACGGCGATTGATTCGGTGAAATACTGCAATATGTTTCTTTATTATATTATTGTTTTTTCTTTCGATGCGATTTTTTTTCTCCTTATCCGCGGCCCGACTACAACATAACACACACCTTCCCCACACATATCGTTATTTACATTCGTCGTGTTGCCTATGCCGTTATTGTTTATTTATGCGTCGCGTTTGTATTTGCGTTCACCTCTGCCCGCACGCACCGAAGTTTGCACACGCTGTATGAGCTTCGGCCGTCGAACAACAGGTGTTGATCCGTTCCTTAATTCCTATCCACCGCAGTGAGTTTCATCCCCATGACGTCCATGGGACTGGGGGGCGGAGTACAGGTGACGTAGTATGTGTGTGTGCCATATATTATGTAGGTACTCGTCAGTATTCGCCTACGCGCAAAAGGCGTCTAAAAACCACCAGGTGAAAAACGACAGAGATTATCGATAGTGGATTGTTTTTCAACGTTGGAACGTAATATTTTTCACACGGGATTTGTACGTTGTTTTTCTACGGATAAGCACGGTTTGCACGTCTTATTAATAAAATAAATAAATAATCAGCCTTAATTCTATTTGCTATTCTTGATGAAAACTTTATCGACTTCCCTGTAAGTAGCAAACAAATAATGCTTAACAATTTGATTATCACAATAAATTTTAAACAAATACCTAAATTTAATTTAATAAAAAAAGATAATCGCACGGCGTTATGGGTAGACTTTTTAAGCACACCACTGTCGTAGGTTAATTTTTTTGATATAATGTCATAAGTGTGTTAAAATACAACAAAGTATAGAGTGAGACACTAAAAAGTCTAAAACAGCCTATTTTCAGAATTAATTAGAAAACGAATAAAAATTAACTATATCAATAAAATAGAATTAATTACATGGCAGGCCATTTATTTCAAAAGCACGTCGTTTACCATTATGGCATTTCGTGTTTACTAAATGGCGTAATGAATTTGAACAAATAACATTCAGTGAACAATCTTATGCTAAACAATTATAGAAAAACTCATTTTTATAATTGGCAGTGTCAACGCTCCACTCTGTATACAACATAAATGAGTGAGTATATAACTATACAAGTAAAACGAAATTACTAAACATTATAACGAAAGAATACAATTTTAGGTTCTATGAATAAAGCTATTATAAATATACTGTTTTAGTAAAAACGTTGTCATTATTTTGTATTAATGGCTTCTAGTGTCAACTATGATAAATCAACAATTATAAAGTTATTATTTAAATTATTTAAAAATTGATGATCTACTATATTATTTTGTTTCACTAAAATAGTAATCATAAATAGAGTACAAATCTTCACACATATTTTTTTTTTTTTTTGATTTAAGCTTCGGCAACTGAGGCCATTAGCTGTAGGTTGTGTGGTACTGTAGAGTTTTGGGACTGTAGGGGGGGGAACACGTGTGTGCTTTTGTTTTGGCAGAATTTCTATTGGGCACCCGTAGGTTTCTGCCATGCCCGGTTGGGGGATGGCGGCACTTGTTCTCCGGTCACCGCGACTTGTCCAGAGAAAAATGCCGCCCGGTGGCCGAGGATCGAACCGCGATCGGCTGCGTCGCAGCGGACGCGTCAGACCACTCGGTCACCTCGTCCCCCACACACATATTTTTGTCACACTTCTTGAATCAATCTAAAATTCTAAAATATAATACATTTCAACAAATAATATGTTTAAAATTTGATTTAACATTATTCAAACAATAATTACACCCATAAATACGTTGAAAGGGCTATAGCTATATACAATTATTTATTAGATGTACAAAATGTATCTAATAAGATAATTTAACACATCTGGATTTAAAATATAATGATAATATTATGAATTATGATACAACATAAAAGGTATACCTACATTATATGTAAAATATCACGTGCTTGAGATATCGACTTCCACAAAATTAAGATAAAATAATTTTGATCCTAACACATAGTTACATACTACATGCTCTACCACCACTCACTGACACCATAACAATACAACGTAGCCCAAGCTCTCTTATGGATGTCATATAGCTACCTTACACGTCCCCCCTCCCCCACTTCCATCACAATCAACCCATTTAATGTGTTGTTATGTGGTTATCACATTAACCATAATAACCATATTCAAGTGAGTTTACTAGTCGGATACAACTGATATATTTACATAAGCTTGACAAGCTATGTACCTTATTAAGTTTCAGGAAAACGGAACTATGACAGTCTATCGATTATGTTGTGTGATTCACTGTAATTGTTATAATATTGTATCATTTAAAATTAAAATATATATTTATCTTCACGTAATTTATGAGATGCTGAAAAACTGAATTTGTCACCGACTTTTTATCTTAGTCAAAATAATATAAGGTTCCTCGAAATTCGTAATAACAGCAGTTCAAATATATTAAAGATCAATATGCAACATTTTTTGTGAAATCCGTTCGATCCAGAATTGAACGCCATGACGAGGAGCAACGAGAAAAATGACTGACATTTTCTTAAGGTTTTTAAAACTAAAATCAAATAAAAATTTCATAAAAATAGCCATATGATTGCAAAATCCTCAAATTCCGTGAATAAAATATATATTTTGAAAAATGTTCTGTATAGATTTTCAGTAAGAATCTTTTGAAATTCTAAAATCTGCATAAATTAATTAACTATCGAAACATAAAATGGGAGATTGAGATTAAAAATCACCCTGTAAAGACGTTTTATTATGCACGGGGACTATAGAAACGCATTCGGTTTGGGATCGCTCAGGGCTCAGAGTTGTGCTGTTTATATGGGAATGTTTGGGTTTGTAATTCTTTGTAACTCTAATATTGTAAATTTGTTGGCTGTTAAACACTTTTTTCTATTAATCTCGTTATATTGCGCCAATCATATATAAGCCAACTAAAAGGCACTGTGCCCCGAGGGCTGTAATTGTATTCCGTATAAAATTACGATTTACTGTAAAATTTACATTTATAGAGGTTTAGAATATGATGGAGAGGGGGGAGAATTTCACCTGGGCTTGAAAATTCCGAATAATATAATCTCTGCCGCATACGTTAACACGTAACACGTAGATATAACCTAATCAAAACATAAATAGTAAGTACTAAGTACACTTTATAATTTAACACACATTGTGCATACCTAGTCTTTGTATAATGAATAATTATATTGTTATATTAAAACATAATCATCAACAATTGTTCAGTACTTATGTATATAAGTTAATTCAGATAACGATATTAAAAACTTTAGTATGAAGCAACCTTATTTGGTAACTCCTTATAATTTTACTTGTACACAACTAAATAAGCACAACTCTTATTTTATTTATCATTATTCACTTTTCAGGTATCATGGATGGAAGTTGTTTTGTTATTAAGGAGTTATGTGTAGGAATTCATTCGGTTCATGCAGGCGTGGATCGTATTATGAAACCAAAATGTATGGCAGTAAAATACCTACTAAAATGATTTGGTTAATTATTATTTTTTTATAGTAGACTTTTATTCATTATTTCACTATTCTTCATAATCAAATATTGAACTTTAATTTCATTTTAAATATTTAAGTAGGTAGGTATACAAAGTTGAGTAATATAATAATTATTTATTGTTAGGTAATAAAATATAAATGTAAAATATTTAGCTCAATAATCGTTTTCCTGAATTGCATAGTTTAAAAATAAAATATAATAATTATTCACAAATGAAGATTTTTTTCAAATCCTATAGATAATTAAGTTATATTTTCAGGATCTAGGACAATCGGTCCCCGGACAATTGGTCCCCGCGAAAAAATGCGGCATGCGGACAATTGGTCCCCGTCATAATTTCATACACGGACAATTGGTCCCCGGCTTAAAAGTTAAACACAAAATAATTTTTTAAAACATTCTCATATAATTTAATTNTTATAAATAAATAACAACAAATAGTCCATTCTTATCTACGGGCAGCGAGCAGTTTATAACAGTTTTCAGAATTGAATTATCAACAATATCCAAGGAGTTATTAAATAAAATAATTTATAGCATTCCAAGGGGTTCTCAAAATTGTCTATGACTATACCTGTAGCTGTTATACCAATAGTTCTAGCCAATAGCCACAAAGAATAACAACATAATATAGTGTTTCATTTACCTATTTCTTTTATACCTTTTTTCGTGTTACCCATGAAACGAAAAATATTTTAATATTATAACAGATAAAATTATACCAAAATAGAACATATTATAATTTATCACTTATGTTTATGTATCTATTTAATTTTATACGGTTTTCAATATTTTTTGTTATCATTTATAAATTGTATTGACACACATTATTCAATTATTGTGTTGAAATACGTATACTTTGTGCTTTGCTTTTTTTTATTGTGATTTATTTCACAAATCCAAATTACCGCAATGTCCAAAAAGCTATCGAATGAAGAAATAGCTCGAGAACTAGATGAATATATTGCTAATTCTGAATCTGAAGATGAATTATACGATTTTGATCTAGCTAATGATGATTCTGATCCTAGTTTTTGTAAGTGTATTTGATGTGTTAGTTGTCTTATAATAAAATAATATATAATATTTTTTAAATTGTTTAGATCAATCGAGACCAGTTGATAATAATTTTATTTTGATAAATTCTAATACAAACTCACAGTCAAATGCTAATGGTGTATATAATTCTAATCAAGTGCAATATAACACACCTACTGAGATTAGCCAACACGATTTACAAGCCTCTGGTAAGTTTTGATTTCATTACAAGTAAATTAAAAAATTTTGCATAATTTATTATTTATTTAGGTCTATTACATGATGACCAATATTTATTCAAAGATGTTGATATTGATGAAGCTCTGGAAAATTTTGAAACTGATTTCCAAGACTATTGTAAGTGTATATTTTATTTTATGTATACTAAGTACTAAGTTACCAAGAAATATTATTGTTTACAATACAAAATTCATTATATTGTAATACAACATTAGACAATTTGTCTAACCACATTCTCAATATAAGAAATGAAGTATTTTATAACATTTTATAATGTTATTAGTGAGTAAAGTGTGACAAGATGTGTAGTTAGTGAAGGCTAGTTCCACATAGTTTTGTGTGCTGTACTAAAAAGAGTAATATATATATAAATGTATATGATAAAAATTAGGCTCTGAAATGAACACAATTAGCTAATTCTAATTTTATTAAAAATATTTTTTAGTTTCACAGAATGAGTCTTTTCAGTCTCCTTCTTCAAGTATTACACTACAGTCAAGAGCATCTTCAGATGCATTTTCATCTAACATCCATAGACCCTCAAGATCATCTAAAGCTCCTAAAGCAATCAAGACATTAAAATGGAAAAAAAATGCAAATAAGTTTCAACCAAAAATTCATAAATTTAACTCAATCAATGTACCTATGTTACTGTTTGTTATTTTCTATATATCCAAAAATGAATTAAATATGTGTTTTTTTTTCAGAGTGGTGTTCAATGTGAAGAGTTTGATTTAAATGAAGCCTCACCTGTTATAGATTATTTAGAAGCATTTATTACAAATGATTTGATTGGAAAAATTGTTTTTGAGACTAACAGGTACGCTCAGGAGCAACCGATTATTTCAGAACATTCAAGAATGGTTTATTGGAAAGATACAAGTATGGAAGAATTATACATATTTTTAGGAGTCACTATTTTAATGGCTAGGAACAAAAAGTTAGATATGCATGAATATTGGTCAACTAATGAATTATTACGTCAGGATATTTTTGGTAAATGTAAGAGTAGAGACAGATATTTACTTATCTTGCGTTGTATTCACTTCTGCGACAATAGTCAACAAATCAAAGGAGATAGGCTCTACAAAATTAAAATGGTTTTGACTGAAGTAAGAAAGAATTTCAAAGATGCTATGATTCCTTTTTCAAATCTGGCCATTGATGAGAGCTTACTTTTGTGGAAAGGGCGTCTGTCATTTAAACAATATATCAAAAGTAAAAGACATAGATTTGGTATCAAGCTTTATGTAATATGTGACTGTGAAACTGATTTTATTCTGAACTTTATTGTGTATACAGGAGCTACTGTATACAAAGATCCATTAGAAGACATACTTGGTAGATCTGGTGTTATCGTAAAAGATCTAATGAAGCCATATTTAAACAAAGGTTATTCATTATTCACAGATAATTTTTATACCTCACCACAATTATCTATGTATTTACATAAAAGAAAAACAAACACATGTGGTACTGTTAGAAAAAATCGTAAACTGATGCCAACTATTGAAGGTAAGCTAAAATTAGGTGAACGAGAAGCTCGGTGCACTGACAAACTTTTAGCGATTCATTGGAAGGACCGTCGTGACGTATACATGTTAACATCTATGAATACAAATGAAATGGTAGACACAAAAAAGATAGATAGGAAAACAGGAAAAAAATATCTTAAGCCAAAATGTGTAGTTAGTTACAACAAAAATATGGGTGCAATAGACAAGACAGATATGTTATTGAGTTCTACCGAATGTGTTAGGCGTACATTGAAATGGTACAAAAAACTATTTTTTCATATTATTGATATGAGTATGCTAAATGCATATTCAGCCTATAAAACAGTTACAGGTAAGCATATTTCATTAGCTGACTTTCAGCTAACTTTGATTAATGAAATATTACAAAAATACAAATCCAGTGTGAAAACAACTCCAAGTAAAGGTAAAAAAATAATAAGTACAGACAGCCGTTTAAGTGAAAGACATTTTCCAGATTTAATACCACAAACATCAAGTAAAAAACAAAGGAGAAAATGCTTTGTTTGCAGCCACAAGACTGAGGGGAAAAAAAGAACAGATACATTATATCAATGCAATGAGTGCAATGTAGGTTTATGTGTTGTACCATGTTTCAAAATATATCACACACAACAAACTTTTTAATATATACCTAATAATATATCAGTCACACATGTCAAAACAAAAAAAAAGTATTATGTATAATAAAAGTTATGTTTTAAAGTTAAAAATAAATTTTTTTTTTTTGTTATTGTAGTTTTTTCAATCATTAAATTTTATAGAATTTGGTTTATTTATACATAATATTACTCAATCACCGTATCATCGCATAGCTCTTGCACATTTTGAGAACCACCGGTAATGAATAAGAAAACTTGCTATAACTTGGTAAGTTTTGATCAAAAAATTTTTTTTCTAATTTTAAAAACTTCAGAGTGTATAGATTTATCAATATTAGGTGATAAAATAATTAAATTAATTTATCAAATTTGGTCAGCACAGGACCGTTACATTCAATTTTAGCCTTCAGCAGTGAAAGGGTTAAATAACATAAAATATTACCGGGGACCAATTGTCCGCGTCTAAAATAATGACGGGGACCAATTGTCCGCATGTCGCATTTTTTCGCGGGGACCAATTGTCCGGGGACCGATTGTCCGTTTACCATATTTTGATTCACAATACATTTTTGCAATACAGCACATTATGTCCGATAATTTTTTCACAACAGGCTATACACGTCCATTAATAAATAATAAATAATAACTAAGATTGAAGTGCACCAACATCTAAAATCTCCAATCACAAAAAAGAGAATAATTATATAATTCATTTTAGTTTTAACATTTGACATATTATATGTAATATGTATAATGTATATAAATATCTAAATTCAAAACCAAATCCCATTAAAGTAAATTTGGAACAATCTTTGTTTTTGAATTTGCATGATATTGCAGATATATATATATCCCACATTATATTTATCACAAAGAAATACATTTAGTTCAATCGCATTCTGAAGAAAAATATTCGTATAAACGTTACATAATCCTTGTCAGCATAGCCGTTTTTTATTTCGTGTTCACTCTCATTAACATCGACCAGCAGTTTCTTTTTATGTTATAAGTCATACATAATAGTATAAAACAATGTCCAGATTCGATTGTAATAATTTGATATTCATTTTGAGATAAAAATCTGATTTTATGCTCGGTGAAGTCAACGAACTACTAAATTCATTCATATACATATTTAAACAATTTGAATAGAATTTATAGCATAGTGAGATTTTTTGGGGGAAAAAATTACTTTTCAGAGGACGTAAATAAAGTACTATAGCAAATAACTTTATTATAGTATAATGTTATTATCAGCCAATATAATACACCGAAAGATATTCAAATTAAATTTACCATATAGGTACGTGATGAGATTTCTTGGATGATGACGTGATTATAAAGTTATATTAATAACTGATTAATTTCAAATATAAATTGACTGTTTTACAACTTTAACTAATGAAATATTTGAACAGGTTTATAGATTCCCGGATACTATGAATTGAAGGTAAATAAATATATAGGTACCTACCAAACTGTCAAAACTACAAGCATGACGTCATGGCGCATCGTCTGTATAATCCATAAATTCATAACCCTTTAGGCTATAACATTATTAAAAGCATAGTAAATAATTAATATTTCATAAACAAACCCAAATCAACTCAACAAAATATAACAATTTCATAAAGATCCTTAAGTGTCAGTAATGTCACACATTTTATTTGTTTTAACCATAATATGTTTTTCTTGTAAAATTAATATAATGTCAGTATTATATTATATTGAGGGAAATTATTCATTGATATTGATTTTTAATAATATTATAAATAAGTTATTAACATTTGTAAAATGGGTGCACACTTTAAAATACACACAGGTACAATATAACGGCAAGCCAATACATACTAACATGGTTTTGATATAATAAAAAACAATATCAAATATTATAATATGACGTATTTACTATTTACAAGCTATGCGTACATGTATCATGCACTAGACTACAAGTAAGATGTCAATGTACAGAAAAAATAAATCCACCATTATTGTCAACGTTTTAGACTAAAATAAATGGTGGCAAAGTGATACATTTCATACTGCTCTGGGACTGCCGGGAGATAACAAAGATATTCAATTATAACAATAAAATCATATTGGTGGTCACCTCAAAAGTTATAAGCTTAACACATACCACATTTTTAATGTCTATTAATATTAAATCACACATACAAATAAATTTAACATTTATTTTTATTTTTTAACATTTTAAATATTTATAATTGGATATAATATTATATACTATATTTAATGTTTTTACCATTTCATCAAAAATATATTTTAGAACTCAAATCGTAAAATAGTACTCGGACACCTAAAAAAATATCGAGATAAAACATTTTTCAAAATGTACCTTTAACTTTATGGCTTTACGGAGACAATCAATTCAATGAAGAAATTATTAAACTTAACAATTATTATTCTGTATAAAACTGTGATATTTACCAGGAAAAGCCAACACAGGTATTTTACTTTCCGAAAATTTAAAAAAAAACCATTCTAAAACTTATTACAACCATTCAAAGTCTAAAATAAATGTTTACATAATAAACCATAAAGAATATAATTCAAATATCAATAATATTCAACTGTTTATTTAGACAAGTTCAACCTTTTGAAAACCAAATTTTTACCTCTGTTGATTTAACAATACCAATATTAAATATTTAACAATATATCAATAGATACTAAATATTCAAGAATTTGAATACCTACTCGATTCTTTTCTTAATCCACATAAGTCTACTTAAAAATATATCAGGACCAGATATTACTATTATGTTTTCAGTCAAAGCAAAATAGTTTTCAAGTTTTTATTTTTTTACTAAATGTATAAAGTAATAACAAAACTACCGATTCAAATGTATGAGGAATTCATTATTTATATTCGTGATAATACTTTCTTGGTTTTTCTGTGCATACAAATATACAATATAAAATGTAGATCAAACAAATTATCATCATACTTGCAATTAAAATTTGATAAGTACAATAAATTATTGAAAATTCAATTCGATTCGTTCATAACATACATTTACGAAATCAATATAATCAATATCATTGTTTCTAACAAAATTCATTTTAAGTATTGAATTTATTTTCCATAATTATGTTCAAATAACTTCACCAAGAATAATCGAGAGAAATATAGCCTTTGAGAGCGCGGATCCGGGGCGTTTTTAGTACAAAAACATGTCTTCCAGGAAAAACTGTCATGCCTTATAGAATAGTCGGATTTCGTTAACTTTTTTTTATTTAAAATAGAGAACATTTTTCAGGTCAGATCAAAGCCCGATTTTCTAATTTACCAATTTATAACTACAAAAGCTAAAATATGAATTAGAATAATGGACAATGCTTATAATTTTTCAAACGCACTTTTCAACCACTTTTTTACATGAAATGAAAATTAGAGCTTTGATCCGATAACTGTAAAAAGTTCCCATATTTTAGAAGAAATAAAATGATCAAAATCCGACTTACCGATGAGATGAAAGTTTTTCCTGTAAATTAATTTTTATTGAAATAATACACCTATCCCCCTACCACTTAATAAATAAGTATCGGCCAGTAGATAAGTGGAAATTTATTTTAATATTATGGTGCTTAGTAATCAAAATATAAAATATAATTTTCAAATAGTATAGAATTTCGAAAAATTTTGAAAACCATTTACGTCACCTACAATGCGATATCAAACAATGTTTAAGTATGATAACAGTTTCTCCGGGATTTATCAGTTATCAGTATATTAAGTCTTGTTATAGGAATAAATGTTTTTTTTTAAATTATCACAAGTTTAGTTTTAGATGTATTTATTGTAATTTACTAATATAACAAGAATAAAATAATAATATGAACAATCGTATACTCTATTTATCAAAATATATTAAAACTTGTTAAATTAATTATATAATGTTTTTTATTTACAAAGGTTTAAACTCCAAAGTTTAGAATACGATCATTTTGATCTATCCGACCAGGAGGATGCCTTACTTTAAAATAATCATTTATGAAACATGTATGCTATTTTTAACACTAAGACTTGAACATTTAACACAGGTAAATTTGTAGGTAAATTGAAATGAAGTAAAATAATACTCATCATATTCAAAAAAACTAATCTAAATCAAGGCTAGTTAATAGCTCGCTGATAATTCTTATAAACATTTTCTACCTTTAAAAAGTAAGACATACAACTTATATTAGGTACAAGTGATTAAAAAAAAAAATCGAAAGTCTTTAAATAATTTATTTCAAGTGTTTTAATAAATATATTGTAGGTAGTGTCTATAAATAGTGCCATTACTCATTATAATCACTGATTAATATACTAACAGATATTATAATACTTACATTAAACGGTATATTATTATAACCATATAGGCTAAAGGATTAACAATATGAATCTTGGCTTACTAAAATTCAAACCGGTTTTGTATACATTTAATAATGATAACCCAATTATCCAATTTACCCAAATTTTAATCCCAGACCAGTTTATTCGGCCTCCATATTTGAAGTCTTTGCTTCATACTGTCCTTGAGTTATATACACGACAAGCATAAAACCATTCTTTTTATTATTTTAACCAAATTTAATAGAATACAGCTAATATTTCAATATTTTTCCCTTTTAAATGTTAAACAATTATTATTACATTTCTAATGAATGTTTACAAGAAATGTTTTGAAATTAATTTTATCGTTGTATTTCATTAATTATTTCTGGTAGGTAATATAAATTCATTGGTAACACAAATAATAATTAATTTATCAACATTTGTAATTCATGCTATAGTAAAACTATAAAATATTGTCATTAATACATAAATATATAGGTACATACATAATATAAGACATATAAGTAAGAATTTTGAACAGTTTAAAACTACAAAGAATATCAATCATTTTACACAAAATTCAACAGATGCTCGAGTTATGTAAAAATAATATAAAATATTTTTCGTTTTTAATTCGACCGCAGAACGGTGTAAACCTAATAGCCCTACTAAAGGTTATGTGCCTTATGTACAATAATGTCGATAAATATGTCATAACTATATCAGAGTCTTGTACCGTATTAAAGCAAATTTGTCAAATACAATTCCTATTCGCATTTTTAATATTTTATTGTTGGTTTCATTGATAGTCAAAATAGTCAAATATGAAAAAAGGGAAAATAAAATCATATTTTTAAGGTGAGAAGATAAATATTTTTTTCAAACTCACAGTCTGGCAGAGTAAATCACAATATGTCTAATTGATTAGGCGAGTAATTATTAATATATTATATATCCCACCAATTTTATTGATGCCAAAACTATCACTCTTCAATTTTTATAGTTCTATAATATAATATTAATTTACTTTGTTATAGGCACTTGTGTTATTTACTATACTCATTTAGCAAGATATAATACATTAATATAACCTGTTATTGTATTATTATTTATCATGTTCATAACTTTATGACACCCTTACTATCCTAAATCAATATACACCAACGGTTATTATTTACGAAGGTACAACCTTATGTGCTTAATTCAGGGTTATTCTATATTTCTATAGCATGTAATTAAGACATGCCATGACAGCATTTTCTGACTTCCAATGAACCTGACATAGTGTACACAGAATATAGCGAAATCTCACGAATAATGTTTTACTTTAACTTTCAAAAGGATCAGTTCAAAACTAGAGTATAATATTATTATTTATTATATTTATGTAGTTAAAATCAAAGTGAAAAACTTGGATAGAAATATATAACCGGATGCTATACTTTTTCCAATATTTTTATTTCATACAATAAATTACGTAAAAATAAAGAAGGGTCTTTTTCATATGATACCAATGATATCAAATTCGAAATCAACTGTAAAATCATCATTCGTCAAATTTGAAAATTGATTCTGATTAAAGTTTCAATGGTGGTTACCCCCCTTCCTCCCTCTGGTAGTTTCAGGAAAAACTATTGAAAACATATCATGTAATCACCCCTACTTTACAAATACCGTTAAAACTTTGTTTCCTGTTAAATATTGCGTATAAGGCGGCATAAGAAAATTCCATTCACAAAAAACGATAATAGACATTTTTAAAAACGTGGGTACGTGTAAACCTTAATATTATACGTTTTTCTTAAATGTACAGAAAATAAAAAACATCGTTCCCTCTATATTGTACGGTCGATTTCTGTTTCCAATATCGTATTAATACTTAATTGGAAATCATTAGAAAGAAACAGAAAAACTAAAGGTCGGGAGGAGATCGTCGTTCGCGGAACACTTGCTAAAAATTGGTTATTAAAACATAAGGCGGTGTTCATTGAACGCTCACATAATCCGTATAACTCTTAGGTTATTATTATTGTTATTACGAATTGTATAGGTGTATCCGCTATCCATACCGACCATGCCTATATATCACATAAAATAAACGCGGTGCGAGTGTGCGTGTGTGTGCAAGCGTGCTTAAACAGCCGACGTACCCGCGTACCTAATATAATATACCTAATACCTACGATATACATTACCTATATAAAGTATAATTTTTTTAGCTTACGCGCACGCGTCGTCCCACCCGCAGCGCCCAACCGTCCGACCAGCCGACTACTATAATAATATTATGCAGTATTGCAGTTGTTGTATTATACACTCGGATACGTTTGTCGTGTGTGCCGGTATAAAATATTATGTTACCAGCTATGCTCTCCTGCATTTGTAACGCAAACGCAATAAAAAATCCAGCGGCCGCCGCAGTCGGAGAGTTAACGAAATGTATCTTATATATATACAATATTAAAATAACGTAATAATAATGTATTTTTGCTAACTGGGATATTATATTTTGCATCGTTTCAGCTGCATATTTTTTTATCACTGTGGGGTGGGTGTACATTTACGGATCCCGCTAGGAAACAATTGTGCAGGTTGAAATAATTTATGAAATATTATGATACAGTGATTTATTTATTTGTCTTTATAAAATATTGAATCACCTAAGCCTTGGAGAGTAATACACTGAGAATGTGAGATGAGGCGCAAAACATTCCTTTAATTTACTCATAATAAGGTATACAATTGCACATGTTCTCTTAAATACATGTAGCCCATTTAATACTCAGTAAGCACATCATCGCAGCCAAAATGCTGAAAGGCTAAGAGCCTGTATATTTTGACTCCTATAATAGTGGCCTAACGTTCGAATCCCTTGTCCGTAGTCAGCTTTATTTTGTAAAACAAAGGGTTTTATATTTTTATCAACATATTATTTGTTCACAAATATATACTCATATTATGGGTACATATATAGTATATTTATGGAAATATAAATGAAACTTCATTTTATCTATTCTAAGAGTTGCCGTTTTTAAATCGATCCGTTTTCACACACCTAATTGTTGTTTTTTTTTATCACTAAGAATTTTTTTTTCAATTATTCGTTAATATTTTCTTGTTGAATAATGTGATAGTTGTTCAACTAACCAGGCACTAACGAATACCTAGGTACTATTCTTCTTAGGAAAATAATATAATAGTAAGTACTAAGTATACTATATTACAATACTCAATTTAATATTTTACTGTATTATTAATTATTAAATTATAATACTAATAGTTAATATAAAATAAATTATTATTTATGTACACAAGGTTATGTAAAATTAAATTTGGTAATTTGTAAATCGTTTTATTTTATCCAATCTTTACGATAAGTTCACACTATAGAAATATTTACTATTTTTTATTGAATCATTATTTGTATAAATAGACTGTATACAGTAGTTCAGTACATTGCTTAACATTATTTGGGGGAGTAAAGATATTAATTTTCAGCCATATGTTCAACAAAACATACTGAACCCACATATAATAATTAAGAAGTTAATATAATAAGGTAAAAATAATAAGCTATTAATACATGTATTAGAAATATTTTTGAATACATTATGAATATTGTGATTGCATGTGAAGTGACAATCGTTTTCCTCTTATACGCCTTAAGTAGCATATCATATTATTATAAATGTATGACTTCCAATAAATATACCGAATATGGAGTGAAAACTTATAATAATTGTATTTAGCTACTATAATAGTGCTCCCGAGAATCTGTACACCACCGTGATAATTTGGTATACGAACATAGGTAATAATATATAATATAGGAAATCTAGTTATTTAAAAGGCAAGCAGTGGCGAGTGGTGACGGCGGCGGCGGCGGCGGCGTATTACCCGAAAAATATTACAAAATGTCCGTTACGCGGCGGCGGTCGTAGACTTGGGTGAGTCTGGTGCGGGCGGTGGCGACGTTTAGCCGGTCAAACCTGTTTTCGTACACGCAGACGGACACCCCGGGTCTCGGCGGTCCCCGCGTCCGCGGATTAGCTCACGGGCGGGTTGTGCTCAGCATCCGCAGCCGACGCCGACGCCGACGACGACGACGATGACGACGGCGGCAGTTGCTCCGGTTAGACGATGGATTCTATTTTTACACGAGAGTTCAGGGGTTTCCAAACGTGGTACAGTCGGCCGCCGGTATGATCCAGCCGGTAATGGTCCGAGGCAAAGCGATCGGGGTGGTGGGAGGGGGTGAGATCGTGGTGGCGTGCGTCCCGACGAGCTCCGGCGACGCGATCGGCGGATACGAAGACGTTTAGTGCGCGGAGAGTGGAGACTTCAACTCTGGAGAATGTGCACCGACAATATAATATTATACCTATAATAGTATAATATTATCGTGGGTACTTGTATTATATTATATTTTATCCGACGACCTTGAGCTACAAAAGCACCATGTCTCCTCGGACACCAGCTATATTATAGCCACTGAGACGCGGGGGTACCCAACGAAATATTATTACATTCACCCTCTGGCAAACAATATAAAATTAACGTATACCGGTGAAATATATACATACTAGTAACGCATTACATATTATACTATTATGTGGGTACACCTATATTAGTGTAATAGTGTATAGTGTGTGAACATGTTATTCGTCCAAAAATTAAACGCTACTGCACGCTACACTGGGTTATTACTTATTATTATAGGTGGATACATCATCAGAAACAATGCGGTTGCTCAATCGATCTCACGCTAATCGTTAATAAAAATATGTATGTATATCAGAAATCGTATTTTAAACTATACCTGGAAGCACACATAACGACATACATACTTATATGTGTAAAACAATTATTTCTTCTCATTTATTGATGCTTAAAACTTACAATACGTGTCTTGATAGTATATAAATTTAATATTACATAACCGACCATCCGAGTATCGTCGTTTAATGTTTAAAATGCTCATCAGTCATCTTACAACATACTTAATTGTAATAAAAACGTAAACTTACTCTTACACGTAATAAGTTTTAAAATATATTGAACATTTATTGAATACTTATCAATTACAACATTAAACTACCAAAGTATATTAAAATGCATAGGTACATTTATTAGGAATTTTTTTCGAAATAAATATTAAGAACTATATTATGGGTTATTTTTAATTTTATACTGCGCATCACATTTCTTACTACACATTTATACTGTGTAATGTAACGCATCATATTCTGTAAACGATAGATGATGATTTATAATATGAATTTTAATATTAATTGTATTTATTTAGCTTTTCTTTTAAGGTGGTAAATTAATTTAATGTAATTCACTCAAATGCTACCAACTGCAGGTATTTACAAATTTAAATTTTAGTTATAAGCATTGATTTTATAATATAAAATATATATATTATAAAATCGATGGAATAAGTTATTAGTTATTACCTATTAGTTATTACGCTGGTTAGATTATTAAATATAATAGCATTATAGTTGTATAACATCTCTATAACGATGGATATATAATTATAAAAGTATTTTAGCTTAATGAATCTGAACAGAACTTAAAATGCACTTGATCATATTTCTAAAACTGGTCAACGATTAACGTAAATTTTTTCTTACTTTCAGAGAAACTATTGAAACAATTTAAATAATAAAACATTCTTCAAAGCACCACTCTCGTGTTAATTCCAAAAACATCAATATATTCAATAAAACGTATGTACAATTTTCATTTTCCAAATGTAAAGTATACCTAATTGATAAATAGATCTTATTTAATTATTTTGCATTTCAAATTCATTATTTTTTAATCAAAAAATGTTCATAATGAATAAAAAGAAGTGTTCGGATTACCTAACGTAGTTAACTAATATTAAGCTTATGTGAAACAAAAGATGACACATCCAATAAACTATGAAGACTATGTATTTTACTAAATCGTATTTCAGGGAGTTTGCGATTTGCATCACTGAAGGTAATCGAAAATAGAGTTTGTAATTTGCACCAAAATGAGTATCGAAATTACCAATTTGATTATTCAACTATCAAGTATTTGTTACTCAAATGCTGACTGTTTGGCTAAAAATAATTATGGTTTATAATATTTAGATTTTATTTGTAGAACTAAAATACATACTGATAAATATATTATTTATTACACAGATATATATCTACAACAATCAAAGCTCAGCTTGCATTGGTAGAATTAAGTTCTAATCAGAATTGTGATTTATACACTATCTAGTGATTTTTCTTCCTATTTTCTAAATGAAAACTAAACTAAAGTAATTAGCTTAGGATTATAAACATTAAACACTCTATAAAAACCTAAATTGTATGCAAATCATTTATAAATTATTAATAGGAAAATGTTTTTAAATTATATTTTTGCCTAAAATAGTGCAATTATTATAATATATTTCAATGTTTGTCATATGTTATTGTTATACGATAGCTTTTAACTTTTAAGTCAATACTGACGTTTCATATAACGGTGTATATAGGTACCTAAGTAAAATAACTGCTCAGAATCTAAAACAGAATATTCTGTGTTGTTATAGCTTCGCTTCTTATCCCTCAATATATTATACTCTACCATCGAAACAATAAATAATTTGAATTTTAGTACAAATACAATTGCTATTACTAGGTACCTGAGATGGTGCAAGTTACATATCTTTATTTTGGTGCAAAATACACAAGTTATATTATATATTTTGGGTCAATTTTTGTGCAAGTTAACTATAGCCGTATTTACACGTCGTATCATGTAGGAAAACAATATTTCAATTAAAAATACAATCAATATTGTTGTATAATAAAATATATTTTTAATTTTCAGAAATTGCTTAGTTAGTAATATTACTTTATTGTGGGAGTACCTACAGAAAACTATATATTCTTAGTATTAAATTGCATGTTTTAACAAAATAAAAACCATTGTTTCTCTTTCTCAGTTTCAATACCTCACATTTTGCATTTTTTTTTATTTATAATAACTTGCATTATACTAACGGCTATACGACTGCATACAAGTAGGTACACAACACAGCATAGAATACTGGTTATATTGTTTCGATTATGAACAACATTCCGAATAGCCTGTTCTAACATTTTTTTTGCCCTAATTTTAAACTTAAAAATACAATTTTGGCCAACACGAGAAATACAAGAGCTACATTTTTTCACTGACATTATACCTATAATAGGTGCCTATAGATATATAATTTAAAAGATAAAATACAAATATTTTTATACATATAATACTATCCTTACAAACCTTTTGCCAACTATTTTCTTATCATTATAAAACTATGGACGTTTTTTTAATTTGTTCGTGCAGTTTTCAACATAAAAATTATTTTTAGAAGGATAATAGTACTCCTGCATTTTATCATTCATAATATTTGAATGGATATGCATATTTGGCACAATGACGCTAGAGTATAGTGGAATTTGCAAAATTACAATAAATGTTTAAAGAATCTGGAACTCAATAACAATTGATGCCTTGTTTTAATCAATTTTAAAAACAAAATGTTTTGTATAGGTAGTGAAAATTCTTTATTTTTATCATAACTACTGTATAAGTATCCAATATAGGTTTAACAATAATACATATCTGTTGTTACCCTTGACTGTTTGAAATATTTGAATTTCCCCGATATACATCTCGTTTAAATTTTAGTTTCCATTAATTAACGATCAATCCAGTAAAAAACGACATTGGACGCAAAAAATATATCCGGTTCAGGATTTATTGGTCTGAAGTCGAGGACCTTTGTATAAGTATAAAGAAAGAAAGAAAGAGAGAAAAAAAACTGTCGAATCGTGTATAATAATTTAATAGATGTATGTATATAGTACTCAAGGACACCTAAAATAATTATTATTGTTACAGAACGATGGTTAGTTGCACAGCATCCGCTTACGAAGAATCAGTACCGGGTGCCAAATTAAATCACTGATTGTTCAAACCGTATAATTTTCGAATTAAACAAAATTACAATTATTCGTGTATACAGAGTGATATAAATAATACCATTATAGAATATAATAACACATCTTCTTCTTTTCCCTTACCTTTTGTTGCCTTAGCCCAATAACTAAATACTCAATACTTTTAAAAAATAGTTAACTCTATAATTTTTGTAATAGATGATCGTGGTTTTTCTGTGAGATCACTCAGAAATAAAAAAACAAATGATTTTGTTATGTTTTGTTTATGTTATGCGCATGAGCCAGTTTGAGAAAACCTACAATGTGCTGATATTTACTTATTACTTACTTATTAGTTATTATACATATTCAGTTATTTAATCTATACGAATCCAATTATAAGTTATAGTAAAAAAAAAATTTGAATTATATAGGATACATGTTATTTATTAACAATATAAATACAATTTATTTAAACAAATTATAAGCGTTTGAGTTATGACTTATAATCATAGATCAAACTCATAATAAGTAATAACCTCTTTAAATTCAATATGGATATCGGAATATGTAAGTATAGAATCGTATTCAATCTAAATAAATACGAGAATCAACTGTTGAAAACCACTGATCGGTATATAGCCACATATTATATTCTTCCTTTTCATTTGCTATTAGTATTGTCTCGAATTCGAGATTTTTACCACGAGACAAAAGAACAGGTTCTACATAGAGAATTTACGAAAAGAAAAAAGTATATATTCGCAACTGCTTTCTTCATGTGGGTCTGGTAGTTGTTTCTCTCTCACCCACTCTCATTCTATTTTTTTTTTTATGTACTACACACATTTAAGGATTTAACGACCCATAAAATATGAATAGCCCAAATAAGTAAGCAGCATAAATATTTTTCAAATTGACAATTGCAATCTACAGACTAAAATAAAAAATTATTCTGAATATAATCTTAATTTAACATATTTACCAGTAGGTAATGTAGCGATATTACCATTTATATTTGAATACAATTTTCATAACTTTTATAATCGTTTAATTCGTCCATAAGAAACTTACATATCATATGACTTTCACATAAATTTAGTGATTTATATAACAAACCAATAGACCACGTTATTATTATATCACAACATTATTCAAGTATATTCTATAGCATATACCTTGATACTGAAATAAATGTTTGAATTTAAAAAAAAATGAATCGTGAAACGTGAAACTAATTTTTGTATACGTATATAGGTTCATTACATTCACATTATAATAATACGTGTACTCGTAACATCCACACTTGAAGTATTATTTATTTACTTACTTAAATACTTGAAATATTTTTAAAAGTATAGGAACCTGGAACATACATAGGTACATTCGAATATAGTTATATTATCATGATAATCTGATATATTTAATATTCTTCATTAATATTTCTTAGGTCATTATTATATTAATTTAGAGGCCTAACCAACATCTCTATCACAATGGTCTTATATTAAATACTGGATACATACATTTTATATTTTAACGTATACAGCCCATATCTTAAGACTTAAACTTATCTTAATCCTAAATTTTAATAATTTAATAAATATAAAATATTGTTAGTTCCGAATAAACGTATCTATACGAATGAGTACACATTTAACTTATTAATATCAATAAATTGCGTGTCTCCTTGACGTCGTAAATCTGATTCTTGACATTTCAATGATATTAAAAAAAAAATTTTATGAAAAACCACGAGCGGCGCAGTGAAGCAAAGCTGTGAATGTATAAGCACGATTTATTCAGATTTATACATAGAGACTAGATATATACATATTTATAATAACTTTTACTTTTTGAATATTATTATTAGATTTCTGTTATATAGAAATAAAATATTATATGTGTATTACCTATGAAAATTATATTATAAAATTGTATTTTCAATTTCCATCTATATGAATACTTAATACTTGTACAACGGTACAGTATATCCACTAAAATATATTAGATATATTATTTATTCATTCACTCACCAACAAAATAAATAGGAAGAATAAAGCAATAAAAAGCAATTGCATTGCGGCAAAGTCGGTTCAGAATCAAAAATACGAAATGCAAAAATTAGGAATAAATATAAATAATCTGATAATCAAATTTTGGGTTCAGTGTAAGATCACTATTTTGCATTTACCACATCCTAGATATGTTTTGATTATCTATAATAAAATAAGATACCTCGACAATGGGTCATTATTTGTATACCATGTTCATAGAATTTATAACATTCTTCAACCAAATCTTAAATTTTTATAAATCAGAAGTACCTACCAATTTATTTGGTAGATATTATAATCATTATACATTTTTTGAATGGTTCATCACGGCTGATAAATAATATACTATTTAATTTGTCTGTAACATAATTACTGAAATACGGATTAAATATTAACATCACCAGTAAAATATTATCAATATCGTTGTTTTTGTACTGCTGTTGGTTACAAATATAATTAAATGTTTTTCTTAATCATTGAATTAAATATTACTTTTATAATATGTAATATTTTAACACAACATATTATTACATACCTACTACATATTGCAGTATTCATTGTATTCAGTTATATTATTAATCACAGAAAATATTATCGAAAAATTACATTATAAAAGTCAACATGACCATGGTCACTTCAGCGGTGGCATACGAAGGATTCTCCAATAGTAAGGGGGGGGGCTTGAAAATTGATTTACAATGTATTTTCATTTTGTTTAGTCTATAATAATTTCAGTCGTTTAGGTAAGATATTTTAAAATATTTCTAAAACTGCAACTTCTCAACTTTTATAGTAGAAAAAATGCTTGGATCATCAACTTCGATGAATGTTTTTGGAAGCAAATTTGATGATTACTTTTGAGCGGTCGAAATCAGTACTTTATAAAGCAATCGGAAAAAACGGAAATAATAAATTAAAGTTTGTTAAAATTGTTTAGTAACTTTGGTTTAATCGTCATTGATTGGGTTGTCTTTGATTCGTTAAATTCTTTTTTTATTGTGGATAAGAAAATCATTCGTTTGGTAAAAAAGTTTAAAATTTGATAAAAGATTCTACATGCATTTTTACTATGGTTATTTAAAGATATTAATTATACATAGGAACGATTATTCTTTATAAGCATTTAAAGTTCAAATTTTAACAAAAATGCAAACAATTTATAGTTAAACGTTTATAAAATATTAAATTTGTATAGGTAAGGCTTGAACATTTAACACAAGGTATATTATTCAAAAAGTTCATACTTTAACCAAAAAAATACTGATCATTTTACGAACAATTGGTATCAAATTGCAAATATAATGTCTTTTCAAAAACGAATTCAACACTCCTAAGTATTTTATTAGTTATTGGCTTTAGCGAATCCGATAAGAAAGTATATTAATTTAGGTTCTTGCTTACCAGTTGAGGTAAAAAAAAGTTAAAATTCAGACTGTTAGCCCCCTCTCATGCGTATGCCACTGAATATGACCGTCGTCCGGTGAACAATTATTGTTTTGAAATACCTATTTCTTATATTCAGATGGTTATCAGTAAAATATAATTATTATAAAATTATATATAAATATATATTCATCTTAATTGAAACCGTATATAATAATGTATTTTACAATGGTAAAACCAGCAAAAGCGATACAGACATTTCTTTAATCTAAAACGTAATATGCACGAATGCACGATGCGCATGTATTTAGAATGATAGTATAATTTCATGTAATAAAAACCATTAGATATTTTTAACATCGAGTACCTATTTTATTTCCACTATATTTATGTAATATACAATTATAAACGCCCAGCACTTATCATTATCGTCATATTATATCATCAAGCAAGTGAATGTATTTCAACTCCAAATTAACCATTAATGGTACAACATATTATAGAAAGCATTCAAGTAATTATTCATTTATTAGAATAAAACAATCAAGCTTTGAACAAATACATTTTTTCAAAGTATATACATATTTAATTTGAAAAAAAGTAGGTATCATCAAAAGTTTTTCTAAATAAATCACAATTTTAAAACTTGATTTATACATTAATGTAGTAATAATATAAGCAAATAACTATTATATAGATTCTAAGTGGAGTGATAAATGTTTTGATAATAAAATAAAGTGTTTCTTTTTGGTCTGTGCCTACACGTATTATAGAAGAAAAATGCTTCAAACTTCAACTTTCATGTGGTAGTCTCTGGTAGCATATTAGACGAAGTTTGGTATCTTGATGGTCAATAATTCACATTGACAAAATCAATTTAACCTTTTTTGTTTAACTCAAAACTTTAGAACAGTAGAAACTTCAAATTTTCTTTAAATATTCATATTAATACAACTAGACATGTCACAATTTTAAAAATAGTTTGACTCTTTTTCTGCTGCTTATAAATATTTGAAATGTTCGACTTTGTTTAGATTATTTTCGATTTATTTATGATATCTATATCAGTATTTGTGCAATGTGCATATAAAGTTTTCATGTTTGAGTATAATAGCTTAAACATTTAATACAATTGAAATCTAATATTATTTAAATTAAAAAAACATCGAACATACGTAATATAGGTAATCCCAATTATTTTTTTATATGCGTTTAATGTTCAAATCTCAATTTCTCAAAAACACGAAAATATCTAAATCTTTTTGTAGTTAAAAGTTTATAGAATTGTAAACTTTCGCTTTGAATGCTTGAAAATTTAATATTTCTAATATGTCTGGAAATTAAAAAAAAAATGCTAGCGTAACAATGCATACATTTTTTATCTATTTTTTTTTTATTTCATGTACATAATATGAGTACTAAACCTCACGGAGAGGATTCAATAATTGAAGTACAAATTTTGACTTCATTGGATATTATCAAGTAAAATAATGATTTCTTTTCAAACGATTTTTGTTATTTTATTGTAATTCAAATACTGACTACTATTAATTGTAGAAACTAAAAAAGAATCTATTGTTTTATTTTTTATTGAAAACGGTCTAGTAGTCTAGATTTATATTTATCTTAGATTTCTTAACATAAGTTTAGATCCTAATTTCGTCCGCCCGTCCGTTAGTTACCAGTACTCATAATATTACGATTGTTGATATTAAGATATTTGTTGATAGTCCGTAGTCGCTAGACATTGTTATTAGTTAAGATTATTTATATTAAGATAATGACTTATTGCACAAGTATTTAATATAGATTTATACTAGCCAAAATATACTACCAGAGTATTAAGGTTACTCATGATCTCCAAATCCTTCCGTAAGCACCTCTTCAAAATGTTAATTTTGGAAAATCCTCTTTTAGTCCACATCTACAAAATGATACGAAAGTACCATAAATATGTCAAGACTCAAGCTATGATAGTTTAGGCTTTACGTTCATCAGTCAGTCAGCGAGGACACGTTTGAATATTTATATTTAAAATTTGAGTCCCATAGAAGTTTGGGCTTACAGTTGTGATCATTGCACGATGTTACGCATATGAGGACTTGTGTGTTTGCCATACGGCGAGTAAATGTAGATATTATATATATATATTTATGAACACCACTGTTTGTGGACTGTGTAGTGCTCTATTATATTTTATATTATGTATTTATGTCTTTGGTTGTATCCAGAAGACAACAATTTGTTGAACCGTTCTCTGCTTTAGATGATTAGAAAATATTGTTTGATGGTTTAATTTACTTATTTAAAAAAGAATACACCATCTTAAATTAAATTAATAATTCACTCTAAATTATAATTTATACTGCATACGCGCACTACATATCTGGAATGAGACGGTTACTACTTACTAGGTATAGACTGAATTGTTGACAAGACCGATGTATACAGCCCTGCGATTATTCGAATAAATAAATTAGACGCCTACATACAAGCGTCTGTATAGGTACTATAATATAGCTAATACAAATAGAAGGTACCTTGTATTATAGACTAAACGTAGTGGTGGGTACATAACAAAATATATACATACTACCATATATACCAACTATCCCTCCCACCCGGTGTTTCCCGTGCCAAAGACTGTTTTTTCTTTTTATAAATATAATTGTAAAAAAATATATTTGCCATATTTCCACTAATCATAATGGTAATGTAATGATATGCAACCCATGGCAACCAGTCAAATAAACAAAACAAAATATTCTTTTTTCTTGAGCTGAAAAACAATTCATGTATGAGCTACCTTGTAGGGGCTAACCTACCGAACCTATACTTACAGGGGTTAAACAAAATTAGTCATAAGCGCCCTCCAACTCCCAAGGAATCTATATTGATAAAATTTTTATTGAAAATGGTTAGGTAGTTTTTGAGTCTATTAACTCCGGATAAACCAACATCCATTTTTAGCTGTATAACCCGACTCCGCCAGTGAAATAATGAAAACATATTAAACATAGAGCTGTATTGGTTTATCTTGGTTTTAGTGTGCCTCAGTTCAGTGTTCACGGACAAATTGGAGACAGTGTACCTCACTTTGAGAACTAGCTAATTCGACCGAGATGGACAATTCGCCTATGGCGGATTGGATGCAGCACTTATTGGTATAAATCGAAAGTGGTTCAAACTACTCTCTAAACTGTCCTGATATTTTTAAGAACGATTTAAAATTATCAGAAAATCGGTCAAGTATTTTTTGAGTACATTTGGAATTTATTTTTCAGTTAGAAATTCATACTTTTTTTTCTTTTCATGCCTAACATTTGAAAAATTAATAGAAGATTCCTCAAAAGTTTTTCTACCTCAAACAAAAAAAAAAGTTTACTGAGAATGACTATTAATTATTTATAAGCGTTTCAATTTAAAATGTTTTCGACTTTCAATATTCATTCGTAAAATGAACGATTTATCATCAATCGTGTTTTAATATTTTCTTGTATGGAATTTAGAAACGATAACCTTACACTTTAAATTTTCATCAAATGTTTATATTAATTATGAGAAATTTAAGATTTTTATATTTTTTTAAAAAAATTATTATTGTCCATAAAACAACGTTCGCTGGTCAAAAATCTAGAAAATTTAAAACAAGGTTTCTTGTAAGTATTTAATATTGTAACCAAAAAGTCGAAAAAATATATTTGACATATTTTTTCTTTAGAGACATTTCAAGTTCAAGTTTGGACTGCATTACATATTTAAATGAAGAATAATGATGTTAGTTATTTTCTCATAATTTAAAAATATTATTTGTGGGTACTTACGTTTTAAGTATTTTATTATAATTTATACAGACAATGACATTTTCAAATACAATTTTTGTCGAGGAATTTCAGCTTGTGATTTATTTAAATATATTATTATTAGAAATTATTTGAAGGATATGCACCCTCCCATCAACATCTATGTTAAACACCAGTTTTCAAGTCAACGTGATCGTTTACAAGTAAGTTATAGTTAATCGGAATACAAGCGTGCTTCATGCTAGTGATCTAAATAGTCAAGTTTTTGTTCTAGAATAAATTTCTAATTTTTACACAGTCAATATCGACAAATGTGAAATGTTCACAATTATTCTATAATTTAATTGGTATGACATTATTCCAGTTAAACTCTTATAAAATACAATTTTCGAAAATAATTTATTTTTATACCTATAAAAATATTTGAATTCATAGTCATAAAAACTGTATTATCTGAAATAGTGAAATGTGTATCGAAATCGACGTTAAGTATACAATTAATTTTTCTACGTTTTAATAAGAACATTTCTCGTATTATGAAGATTGTGATTAAATTTAAGACTTAAATAAAAGAAATTTCTTTTATGTTAACAGTAATCACCCATTATCACAATCGTATTAAACACTTTATATACACGTACATGTTTGGAATTTATTATAAGCTAGACCGAGGTATATATATTGTGTTATACCTTAGCTCGCTAAATTGAATAGGTATAAAAAAAAAATAAAAAAAACAGACGCGTATGCACAAGGCTTTCGTATAGATTAGGAGATGGGCTAACAAAAGGTATGTTATGTGCGTGTGTGTGTCTTGTGCGTACGTATGTGTGTGTGTGTGTGTATGTTAGTGTGTATGTTAGTGTGCGCAGTGTGTGTTTGTGTGTGTGAGTCTCTATAATATTATTCGTATGCGCGACTGGTGGGATGAAAACCAGTACCTGTTCGTTAAATATGAACCGGTTGTGTGTGCACAGATCGCTGGACCTTACACCTACAGGTTGCCCATTAGTCAACAGTTTGGTGTCAGTCGTCTTCTTTTAGCCCTAACATTTTTTACTAAACATTTCATAATTACAGTTGTCTTCTTTCTTACTGTGTAGGTTCAAAACTACTGAAAGGTTCGTGCTTTACATTTTATTTCCTGAAAATGTTTTACGAAAATATGAAATATCGGCTCACAGCCTGAACACAGGTAATATCTGTAATTGTACAAACATAATCATTGAAATATGTGTTTTAAAAATTGTTCTCAGCCAACTCTATAATAATTTTTTAACTTATAATTTGTTTGTATTGTAATTAAATGGTTTTCTGATTTTCATATACGTTGAATTGAAACTAAAATTAATCTAAACACTTTGAGGTTATGTTTTTAAATAGGTACTTACTCTCAAGTTTTTACCAATACCTTTAAACCTTATGATCACTTTTTCTGAGCATTTTATTCACTTTTGAATTTGTATTCAACAAATATCTGCTATTTTGCAATTATTATGTAATGTTAATCGTTTTATGTAACGCGTTATTATAATGTCAATAGTTCACTTTCTAAAATATCTATTCAATATTCACCAACTCTTATATGTAAGTATCAAAACAAAAAATTCATGTAGTTGAAAAAAATATCGTTTCGATGTTTAAGTTGAAAAATTATGTATTCAAAGTACGCTAGTTACAGTGATAATGTCGGTAATTACCTATGTATTATCAGATAAAACAATTTAACGGAATAGACTAAACTTCTAAATCGTAATGAAAAAAATTATTTATTTAAATTTAAAATATGAACTGAGTACCTATCATATTATAGATCTTCACAAAGATTTCTTTGAGAAAGTATAATACATATGTATTTATATTACCTATATAGGTAGATGACCGAATTAATTATCTTCATAAATAATAATACAAAATGATATCAACATTTTGTCAAATAACTAAGTATTTTATTTTCTACTAATTTCATTGATGAGAGCTTATGGATGTAGAAACTTTTAATAAACTTATTTGAAATTGTTATTTTACTATCTAATACTTGCATATTATTTTGTTTAGGTACTTAAAGATATAAATATAAAGACTATAAAGTTATAAGTTACACGTTATTATTTGTTTTTAATATCTTAATAATGTAACGTTAATGCATTTTAATTTGGTAATTCTTTATAGGTTAAGCTATAATTGCTTGTAAATAAATGTATATACTATATTATGTACTATGTAGTAACACGAAAGTGTTTCTTTATAGGTCGTTGAATTACCTTTCTAGTAAATTATTTTGATATTAATGAAATAATAATTTATTATTCGTTTATTAGTACATTATAGTATGTGTAATATTATAGTATCTACATCACCAGTTTATTAAATTGTGAATTAACTTTTTAGTAGATCTATTTATTAAAATTATTTACAGTCTAAAAAATACATTAAGTTTTATTGAGTAAATTTGATATAATGGTTATTGACAGAAGGTTAGCATTTATGGGCAGACACTTGGGAGTGCCACGAGTAGTAAATCTTAAAAATAAATAATTTTATTATTAATTGTGGTCTAATGGATAATTTTTTGGACCTTTTCGTAAAATAAATGACAGACCTGCTAAATAGTAAGTTAAAGTGTTGCAAATAATTTAAATGTGTTTCTACATTTTTTAAATACAATATGAAACTCTAAATATTACCGTTTACATAATAACATCACGTTTAAAAGTAAAAACGTTTTGATAACATAATGGCTAAAATGGCTTTCACATGTGTACCTACATGTGTAACTATGTAAGATCAGAACTGAATAGATAAATAAACAAAGAATACAAATTTTAATTACTACGTCTTAAAAGAACTTATAAAATATTACGACGCATATTATACTTTGTAAACTTTACTTATTACTTTTGAAATATGTAGTTTCTTTGAATATAATATAAATTATTATAATGTATGTAGGTATATATTATAGAAATGTATCACTTTAATTTTATTGTTGTTGTGATTGTTTCAATTGCTTAAACTTTATTTTATTAAATTTTAACTGAAAATCACAATAACGATGTAAATAAAAAGTATTGCCACGGACACTATAATATAATGCAGTATCTAATATTAAACTATTATGCTACAATTTTTGTTCGTGTGCATAATAACATGTAATAGTTGATACCTATCTAAATCTAATATCTATATTATCAATATATCTATTTATAACTTAAGAGTACTGTTTGAATATCTCACTTCATGAATTTCGTTAATAGATCGGTAGGAGGAAAGGGGGGTAGGGATTTTTGGGCATTGCAAAGTGCAAACCCAGTTAACTTACATCCACTGTGTTTTCATCGTTTATTTTTTCGTTACGATAACACACGTTTCCGCGGTAGGCGCCTAGTGAGTGTGAGCTCGCATGGTTCCTAACTAGCAGATGATGATAATACATGTTTATACCGACTGAACGGCCGCCGACTTATCATCGTTGGCGAGGGGGTAATACGGTTCGTCTGCTGCAATCGAGTGCTCTAGGCCACCACCGCCGCCGGACTGATGAATCCAAGCTACAGCGAGGTACGCGAGGCTGGCGCACACGTTATTAGGACGACGCAGGTTTCAGAAAACCCGAGAGAAACGTCCACCACTGTAACAATAATCATTGTAATTAATGTATTATTATATAATAGGTAACTGCGTTCGGACGAATGTCGGACGCGTCTCCGTCACAATACATTCGATCGACATCTATATCGCAATACTATAGCTCCGAATATCGTGGACGACAGGCCGTTCCCCGCAGTTGGTCCATCGATATTTGCGTTTTACGCATTTTACGTACTGCGACCAGGAGGAATGGTGGCTGCGGATCGGGTAGCTGGTTTTTCTCTTTGGTTATCTAGCTGTATGAGTGTTACGTATGAAGCTCCTCATAGGTCTAGGTGACCGAAGTTAAAAATCGCACCCACTACTACAACTGAACTACCACTATGCTGCACGGCAAACCGACGGTCAACCGCGGATCTTCATGTATAAAATATAATATTAATATTTTATATTTACCTCTATATTATGCCTACCTCATACTTGATTGTAAGTTTATGACTATAGGTTAGGTATAGGTACCTAAAGCAGCAGCCGTGTATAATATTATAAATGTACAATAAGGGGAAAACGTCGACGACGGCGTTCGATAGATCAAGAGATTAATGGGATTAATGGTCCTCTTCCCCTCCGCCACATCGACGTACTGCTCCTCCGCCACCGACTGCAAGCCGCAAGGTTGCGAGGTTGCCAGACACACACATAATATACAACGATACATATTATTATTATTATTATTATTATTATTATTATTATTATTATTATTATCATTGTGTACCCCTCGCTCTCTTCCCACCCACATCGTAAGTGTGTGTGTGCGTGTGTCTGTGTCATGCACCTCTTTTTTCTTTCAGAACCGGATTCTGTGTCATCTTGTTCTGGACAGTTATGGCCGCCGACGCCACGCCGGGCATTGTTAACCTTGGGCTGGATGTGCATAACGAAAATTACCGCGATGGTGGCACCGGCAAACGAGCGTACATTATATTATTATAAATTCAAATATATTATATAATAGGTAATAGACATGCATAGGTATAATACACTGGTATTATTATGGAAGACCCGTACGGATAAATACGAAAAATATTAATATATTTTTTTCATTTTTTAACCACAAAATCGTTGTGCTTGCCCACACGTATAGGTAAAATCAATATTTGTCATAACCACGTTATATTAAGTGCTGTTAAATGTTAATAAGTATTAAAAACAAAAATAAGTGTATATTTATTTTTCTGGCTGCTTCGAAAGAATAATACAGTTTCATCGGGTTTTAATTTTTCAACAAACGATTTATTAAATTCGACATTAAAGCCAAATCTAAAGACTTAACAGCTACCAAATCACGCGTATGGCTCAAAAACTCAATGGCACGTTGAGAAGAACTTTTGTATAGGTAATCTAAATCATGGGAGTTAAAAGGCTGGATACATGAAATTTTATATGAAATTCAATTTTTTTGTTTTGTTCAATAAATTATGTAAAATAAATGTAAATTTATATTTTAAAATAATAATCCGTTAAGTAAGAATACATGTAAATTCTAATTTTGTTTTAATTCTCCTGTAAAATTTAGAAAAATTGTCTTATACATTTTGATAGGACGTATACTCATTAATATATTTTGATACCTATAAATTATTATAATATGTACCTACCTACTTTAGTAAGTACTAAATAGTAATCTAAATATTACTAATACCAATTATTCTTACCATGTAGTTATTATGTGTCTAGACGTAAGTCTTATACGTTATAATATACTTTTACTGACTGCTGAATAAAAATTTAATACTTTGTAGATATATGTAGTTTTTTTCACATTTACGATTTACCAATGTATAAAGTCATAAAGATAAACAAAAAAGCTGAACAATTTACTTTATACAACCATTTAAATTATTTCTCACTGTACAGGTTCAAATTATTCATCTAAAGAAACAAAAATATAACTAATTTACATTATAGGCGCCTACCTATTAGTAGTACTTTTTTTCTAAATTAGTTAACCTTTCGGGAGGGGTGAGCATCCCGCTCACCGGTGCTCGACCAACCTTGCCTATCTAAGATTCGTAGAAGCAATACCAGGAATACTTTATTTTATTTTAAGTTTAGTTAAGCTAATGAGTACTTAAACTTATAGTAAATATGGCTATCTTTAATACTGCTTATATTTATTTTCAAAACTAAAAGTCCAAAATGCAAGTTATTAACGAGTACAAATACAGGAAAACACTCTATGACTTATCCTTATGCATTGTGTCATATAGGTACATTGTATGTATTAATATATTATACAACAAGTAGATAGGTAAAATAAGTAATAATACACGTCATAATACTGTTATGTGTATTATAATATTAATTTAAAAATTGTCAACTAAATGTCTAAATAATGAACCTTTGCCTATATTTATGGTTTTACGTTGGTTTTAATGTTATCTATATGGCCGTAGGTATGCTCATATTAGTATATGACTACTGCCCTTACCTAAAATACCTACCTACTTAACAGATTTCGCATTCTACAAACTTTGAAACTAATAGTCTCAAGCTGAGATATTTTATTTTAAGAGAATGTGTATAGATATCTATAAGACTACACAACGTATTATTAAAATAATGTCATTCTTAAACTTTTTACCAGTAAAGTCATTTTTTTTTTTTTATCACGAACTGCTATAACAATAAGTCATTTTAATATCTTACATTCTTACGCATAAAATGTACTTAATTCATAATCTCATACATTATATTATTCAGTAGGTATAAGCATAAAATACTACTTAAAAAGTCCAAAAATTATACTTTCTGGCAAAAAGTTTCTGTATTGTGATGTCACGTCAAGTCTACAAATTATTTAAAGTGAAAGTGGTCGTAAAAAGTATAACATAAGTGGAGTTATAACTTATAATGTTATATACATAACATGGATGTCTTCAAAATATACGAAGGAGAAGACTTAAGAAAGACTATTTTCAATAATTATCTTTAGTCTATATAGTATACACTATACATAATATATTTATAATATATATAAATATCTGTATGTATGCATGTCTCTTATGGCGGCTGCCTAAACGGCTCGACCGATTTTGATAACATTTTTTTTTAGGCGGTACTGGTTTGCGCACAAATACCAAAAAGACAACTTTTTTGGGCACAAAACTACCACTCGTTTGGGAACAGTTGAGCGGTAAACATGCACATGGTTTGCGCAGTTACCTTCTGGCCTGACCTTTTAATACCCTCTTAATAAGTAAATTATTAAAGTACCTACATACATTTTCCTTCTCACTTAACAACTATTACGATAGATTGTCACATAGACAGTCGTGTGTGAGCAGTTTTGTGTTGTAACATATTGGTATAGTACTTATTTCGTAAGCATTCGTTAAAATGGATTTTACAAAAACTGTTACGAATAAAGGTGTTGTGTGTATTTTGTTTAAAGAGCAAAAATATAGAAAATATTCTATATTCTAATATTCTATATAAAAATATTCTTATAAGACAGCAATTTTAAAATAACTATTTAAAGAAAATAATATTAATATAATATAGTATACATATATAATATCATTTTTATAAGATATATCAATTTAGAAAAACTACTTATATAAAATATTTATTTTGGCGCAAATGATATGTCATTTTTAACAGTTAACAGTAGAGTTAATGAAAAGCCAAAAGTAACTAGTTAAGTTCAAAAGTTAATATAAAATTAACTTATTAACTTAATTTTAACTTTTTAACTCGTTAATGCCCAGCCTTGCATTTATGCACATTTGGCGCTGATGTCATATAGCCTTATTTTCGTGTGCGCAAACCAGTTGTACATTTAGGATAACCGTGTGTGCAAATGAGTTCCGATTTTTCAGGTAAAACTTATAAAATGTGCGCAAACAAGTTGCAGCCTTTTTTGTGTGTGTTTGAGTGGTTCTCTGGGTGATTTAGATTCACAATTGGACCAGGCGGTCCAACCCGAAGGGTTGCTCAATTAAGGATTTTGAGATTTTGCGAAGGAATATATTTGTGTATAAATGGTTCCAATTGGTTATAGGAGAAATATAAATACATTTTATAGAAAGAGTTAGTATTTTTTTTTTTTTTTTTATTGGTTATTGCCGTTGGATAAAAGTCATTAAGCATGTATCAAATCGAATCTCCTTTGGCATTGCGTACCAATGTGGCTGAGTTGCACTTAAAGCCGCTCATCGGCCTGCCCGCAATTAAAATTTTAAAAAAAAACTAAAAACATAATGTTATTAATATTATAGAGTACCTTCGCACTCAGCGTATATGATCATAAACTATTCGCATTAAAACAAGTGAGTCTCATATAGAGTTGTCATTTTGAACGGGTAACGAAGTTCAAGGAATCAGCTATAGTATATATTATAAATATGAGATAATAATATCCAAATGATAAATTTGCGGTGTTGCTTCGATAAGTTACAGGATGAAGATTTTAAAACAATATGGTTTGTTTTAGGTTTTCAATCAGTAGGCAATAATCGGCATTTAATCAGTTATCACCCTTAGCTTACCGATTTCTATAGATATATAAAAGGAGATAATTCATAACTTATAACTTATAAGTATGACAAAGGCCAAATAGTAACCAGAACAGGTAGTTGTTGAAATCCTTAGTAAAGTACAATAATAATATTATTAATTATTAAATCATTGAATCAATTTTATCAACCTCGTTTATTATAAGTTTGAATATTATATAGTATATACTATACCAATTATTCTATATTTGGCTCGTAGAAAAAACGTATGAATAATTAAGTGTTCAAGCGCAGTTTAACTATGGTAACCGAATGCTCTTAGCATAATAAACACTATTAAACTCATAATTACCCAATAGACTGCATTAAAACCAATAATAGGTTGATTAAATAAATACGACATTTTAAATTTTAAAAATTTAATATGGCAAAACCCAACCAAGTTAAATTGGTGACGGAAGTCGTCAACAACATGTTGCACGACTCATCCAAACCATGGACGGAAGTGTTCGAACGGGTGGAGACAAAGACCGGCGTTCCAAGATTGAAACTACTGATGGGAAGTCTGCTGGCAATTTTGGTCAGCCTTCGCGTTTTTGGGACTACTGCTATGGTGTTGAGCAACGCGATCGGATTTATTTACCCAGCGTATGCGACGATGTCACTAATGATTCGGCCGCCAAAGTGGCACAGTTACAATCGCGCAGCCGCCGCTGTCGAAGTCCAAAACAAAAGGTTCACGTACTGGTTTACGTTCTGCGCGCTCTTGATCGTAGAGCAGGTCTGCGGATTCGTCTTATTACTATTTCCGTGGTACTTACTGTTTAGAACACTTTTTCTGGTATGGTGTTTCACACCAATCCGGAAAAGCGGTATGGCTTTAATATACAACGAGATCAAATATAAAATCTTCAAGGTTAATATACAAACTTATAACCTATATATATATATGTATAAATTATTATTACCTAACATAATAGTTTTGTTATTATTCGGACTATGTTAAACGGCAGCCTAAGCGTAAACCTCACGTGCATACTACCTGTTCTGATATGAAAATCTTGACTCCGAAAAGTCCGAAACAACAGTCAACTCGGCAGAAATGTCTACCACCTCGGCGATCTCCTCAGACGACAGCTATTAGGTCGGCACTTCGGAAAAACCCTTAACTGCAGTAATGTGTATGGTACGAGAGATAAGTTAAATTCATCCCATTTAACTACTGAAATATCGGAATTATCTCAAAATGTAAATACGAAAATATTTTCAAAACACAGTAGGTAGATGTACCTACCAAGTCGCTTGAAGCTGCATCAACCAACTAACAAGTATAGATGAAGTTAAATTGATTTTGAGTAGGATGAAAAGTAAAAAGTAGAATATTATCAAACAAAATAGCCATATACCGACCTATCAATATGTTGATTGCTAAACTATAATTTTTAGTGCAATCTAATTCACAAAAAGTTTCAAATTCCTTCGTTTTTATTTTCATGCTAAATGTATTCTTTTCTTTATCTTCCATTGCCATGTTACGAAAAAACATGAAGTGCGATCGCTGCTGACTGAATATCCACTATGTTCAATGTGATAATATGCCCTTAACTTAAATATTAAAATATATTTCAACAAAAAGGATTTTTAAACTCTTTACCGTAGTGCTCCCTGTTTTACTTGGATCTGGGATCTCGCGTTCAAAAAAAAAAAATACAAGTAAATAGGTAAATTTATTTTTAAAAAGGTAGTTCAGGAGTTATCGAGTATGTAATTGTAATTGATGTGTTTTTTCACCATTCTGAACGGAGACGTTGTGTCATTCTAGCATATTTGTAGTTAGATATAAATAATCAAATATAATATTTTTTTTTAAATTAATAAAAATCGAAAATATCCTATGGCTATAATAAGCGTAACTTTAAGGTGAACTCTTCTTTTGTTTAAGATGAAAAAACTTGTTGGAAATCTTCTATTAACATTTTTTATGTTATCTATAAAAAGAAAAACTGTTGTAAAATTCTAATTGAAAAATAATTTGAAAACTTTCTAGATTTTGATGAATTTTGTCAACATTTGAAACTTAAATGCATGTAAAAAATAATCGTGCCTGTGTGCCTATCTTAAAAAATTTTTTAACTACTATTATAGCAATTTATGAGGAACTTTACATTAAATTTTCAATGTTTTTTAACAAGTGAAAAAGTTTTTATCGACAATTATATGGTTTAAAACAATTTTATTTTGCAAAATAAAAAAAATGTCTCATTACTGTATTCTATAGGCACCTAAA